>NW_012134303.1:7128267-7160671 GCF_000956105.1 Propithecus coquereli | reverse complement strand
AAAAAAACAAGTTAAGAGAATTATTTACCTGTATTTCGGTGGTTCAGTGAGTGATAGCAGTTCTCCTGACTGTGGGTTAGATCCGGGAAAAAACGTTTGCAAAGCGACAATGGGAAGGAGCACCTCCTTCCACCAGCCGCTCAAAAAGATCGCAAATATGGCGGCTCGCTGAGCTCTTTCCTAGCGCATCGTGTATTGTGGTGCACTTGTAGGGTTAGCACATACGTTAAGAATTTTTATTTTTCGCACTTGATCTTGGCCAAAAGGCCGAGAAGCGATGATGAATTTTTATTTTCCAATCATTTGTATTCATGCATTCAGTCATTTTCCAACCCGCATATTCCAGTTCCTGGTGGCGAGCAGCGGAGCCCTCCCCTCAGCTCAGGGTCAAGGCGGGAACAGATGGACAAGACGCCATCCCAGGGCAGGGCGCACGTGTGCGCGCACACACTCACACACATACACACACTCACGCACACACATACACACACACTCATGCACACACTCATTCACTCTGGGACAACTCAGACACTTCGTGGGCACAGCTCTGGGATGTGGAAGGAAACTGGAGTGCCTGGAGAAAATCCGCACAGACATGAGGAGAATATGCAAACTCCACATGGACAGTGGCCCCAGCTGCGAAGCAGGGTTTTTTTTTTCCTCATCAACGTTATAGCTAAATGATGTTGAACGAAAACTTATCTGAGGATCTGCTATCTAGCTTTGAGCCAAGCAGTTCTCAGGCCCCTCTTCAAGAGCAGCGTGACTTGGCTATTGTTTTTAAATGAGGCAGAGGAGTTAGGATGACCATATGGCAGAGTTTGGGCCTTGGGAGTTTGGGAAGGAGGGGCTTGAAGCCTGGTTTCTGATCTTCCCAGTCGTGTGACCTTGGGCAGCATACTTTATCTTACTAAGCTTCAGCCTCTTCATCTGTAAAATGGAGATAAGGAATAATCGTATTTGCCTCATAGGGCTGCTGTGAGGATTAGGGGTAAAGATAAAGGACTCAGTACGTAGTAATTGCTCGATAATCATAATGGCCAACATGTGCCTGCTCTATGCCAGGCACTGGGATAAGCACTTAATATGCCTTAATTCATTTATTCCTCATAACAACTATGAGGTAAGTACTGTTATTAGCCTTTGCATGGGTGAGGAAAGTGAGGTTCGTGGAAGTTAACTGGCCCAAGATGACCCAGCTAATTAATGATGGCACCAGTATTTGAACTCAGGCAGCTGGACATCACAAGCAGAGCTTTTAAATTCTCTACTGCCCTCCTGTTTTCATGGGAGATGTAGTCTCTGGTGGGAAGCAAGCCTGGGGATACAGTGACAATGTGCAAACGATGCAAATGTGGTCTTAATCCAGGAAGAAAGGCTCGTTTGAGCACATGTCCCTGTAAAGAAGTTTGAGAGGGGAGGCCAAAGCCCAGTCCTTTGCATCTGTTGCATATCTTCAGCTATAAGCTTCCTAATCCACCTACAATCCCCTCAACCCCAGATCAAACGCTCAAACTCACATGCACACATACCATTAAATCTTTTTATTGCTGTCTTCTTAGTGCTTCCTTGCCTTTTTAATTTCGTGGAACACGTAGAAAAGTATATCTTTAAGGCCCAAAGCCCTTAGTGCCCCAGGCTCCTCTCAGCCCCTCTGAGAGTTGAAGTAATCAATATCTTGATATGTCAATTGAGTCACTTTGCTGTATCCCATGGGTACCTTCTATATACTCCAGGCACAATGATTTGACTGTAAATTTCCAGTCAAATGCAGGCTCAAAGAACACTTTTGCATGAGTCCTTATAAATGGATTAATGTATGGCTTTAGCATCTTAAAAATTTGTGATAGAAAGTTGAACACTTAAATCTTGCAGTAAATTTTGGATTCTGGACCCATTTTCTTCCATGTACAATTTGAAGCTGATAGATGGATAATTGCCTCATATGTAATGTGATGCTGTACATTTTTAGACATGTTCTTTTAAATGCTTAATCAATACAAATTCGTTTGTCATTCTCTCCTACAAGCATGGATTGTAATAAACTCATCTGTGATTCATGAGAATATAAAATATACTCTCATGGGAATTTTATCTTAATTCAATATTATTGGTCTTTTTATGTGAAACATTATCTGTTTTCTCTTCTGAACAGAGAGTTCGTTGGGAACTGTTCATCACAAGAGACGCCTAACATTTTTCATAGTTTTTTTAGTTTTTGACAAAATCATGGGTAAAATCTGGCCATGTCTGTGTGATGCCAAAACATAAAAGGGGGAGATCATATTGTTCAATGACTAAGCTGTTTGGGCCAAGTACTACTTGCCAACATCTGGGTGTTTGGCATGAAAGGATTGACAGTAATTCCTTTTCATCCACATGTTATGGCTTTGTGTATATAGATGGCTTCTCACTAAAGACAAACAATTTGGATCCCTCTTTGATGAGGGAATAGACGGAAGCAACCAGAAGTTTAAAGTTGAAGTGGTGGGACAAAGGGAAAATTATGGCAGAAGACATTCCTAAAACTGTTCTTCCATTGCCATGGAGTTTGTAGCCTGAGCAAAGGCCAGAGATAAAAATTTGCAGGATTTTCTACATTAAGGCAATACTGGGCAGCTGCAATAATGAAGTAGAAAATTGTGGCTACTATAAAAATCATAGAATGGGGGAAGAGAAATCATCAATAATGCACGATTTATCAGAAAACTGTTTAGTCTAAGTCAGTGCTTATTAATCCATGTTCACTGTAGGCTGATGTAGTGCCCCCGAGCATGATAGTTGGGGACACAATGACTTGCCCATGAATTCAGCAGTCCAGGACCCACGTGGCAGTCACATGTACTCTTGATACCCTATTCAATTGTAGCTCTGAATTGAGTTAGTGAACATTCACAGCCTCAGTGTGAATGTGGTGAAAACCAAACAAGGGGATTTCTTTCTATAAAATCAAACCCAGAAAAGTTCAGTAGACACACTGAAAAGCAGCCTGGAAGAACAGAGCTTTCAGCACACCTTTTAAAACTGCAGATCACTAGAAAATAACCCAAAACTGTAGAAGGAAAAAAATAGGCAAAAAGAACGAGCTTCAAAATGATTCTCTCCATTCCCCATCCCAGAGTAAATCGGGCTCCTTTTGAAGTTGAAGCTACTCTGAATAACCATGTTCAGGTTGACAAAAAGTGAATACGAGAGGGTAGCGACCAGCTGCTGTTCACCACTGAGGATGGCTCAAGAGTAAATAACTTTCAACAGTCATGGGATAGAAAGGCATACTGCAAAAAAGGGTCTATAAGGGAGACTCAGGAAGCTTCTTTCTTGAAAGCCTTTATGGTCAAATTCTAGATGAAAAACCAATTTCACCTTCTTGACTTGACTGATAACGTTGTTTGACCGAATTAGTCAGCTGCTTGGCTAGAGTGACCAGATAATTTAGTCAATAGTGCTCAACTGCTCCTGAAGCTAGACACAATCTAAGAACTCAACAGAGCCATCTCCATTTTGCTGTATGACAGCAAGTGGGATTTCTTTTTAGCCCTGCACTTTTTGGGTCTACAGCAGTGGGAGTCCCCTGAGACCCTTTGGCATATTTAGTTCACCTAGCTTCAAGATATACATGAGATCTGATTTCTAAATAAAAGATTAAACAGCTACTCCTGAGCTGCTGCTTCTCAAATATTTTAGTTAAAAGTCATGTTCATGTTCTCATTGTCATTCTTCTATGCAATCAAATAAGTAATCAGAGGCATTAGAATATATATTTTCCATACAATTAAATATTATTTTCACTTTGAAATTAAAAAAAAGACAGAAAGCTTATAAATATTTTTTTAACTTGAATTGACCCTTGTGTTTAAAAAAAATGTTTTGACCATAGATCTACAAGGGACTCCATCTTGCATATATTTATGTACCTTGTAGGAATTCCATAAGTACTAATTGAATCTTAAATCCCATCAGTTTCTTTTCAAGTAATTGTTTAATGTGGTATGTATTTTATATCTAAATATCAGTGTAGATATTCTATGGCAGTCTGCCACATACAACTTGCAATGATTCCTCATTGGGTTGAGTTTATATTTTGTTCAAGTTGGAAAGAAAAACCAACTAATAATTAATTGGGGGACAAACACACTTCTAATACTCTGTGGTAAACAAACAAGCTGACTCAGTGTCCTTGGCTAAACAAAACTTTCTCTGAGAACCAGGAATCAAATAAACACAGGATGTGTCTATGTTTCTCAGCCTGTTCTTTCCAGTTAGAATCATGGTCTGCAACCACCTGACTTCCTTTTTTTCCTTCCTTCCCTCCTTCCTTCCTTCCTATCAAACTCTCAGCATAAGGCTTCTCACCTTTCTGGCTTTGAAGACTGAATACCTCTAAGGGCATGAGAAATTCTAGATTTTTTAAAAAATGTTTTGTTGTGTGTAATTGTTTTTTTGGTGAGAAGCTGAGGCTACTGGCTGCACCATTAGCAAAGGAATGATAAATTTCAGTCACGCCCATCTTTGTGGGAGCAAGTCAACTTGTGACAGAACTAAGTGGCAGAAACAGGACAAAATGCCAAACATTTTGACCCCCAGTCCTATGTGCATTGTTACAAGCAACCCACCCATTGATCAAATGATTTGGCATTCTGAACATAAACCAATGCGGGTTTACCAAGCCACATTCTACAGAAAACTAGTCAGGTGTTAATAAATGATCCTTGGTCAACTAAGTTGAATATCCTGCATAAATACGTAAAATAAATACTGCATATTCTATCTTTCCTTAGAGATTTGCAGTGCATTATTCATGCTTTAAAGGCTCTGAGAAGTCTTGCAGTAAAGAACCCAGTTCAATTTTCTTTAATTCAAAAGTTCCAACTTCTTTGACTATGGATCCTTTTTTTTTATCCCATTGTAAACCTACTGACATTTTGTAGGGTTCCATACTGCATGTTTTGGGAACCACTAGTAAAATGAATCAGGAACATGTGGATCAAACTGTACTTACTATGTTTTAGACACTGTTTAAGAAGATATGATACCCCTGGTACTAGAATTCAGCCCTCCTGGTTTCCTGGCCAGTTCATGCTCTCCCCACTGCATATATCACATATTTTCCCAATGATCTTTTTTCTTCCAGTTGGTAACTTTTGCTCAGGTTTCTCTAACTTGCTACTCTTGAGCCAACTACTTTGTTGGGCAATGGTTCTTAAAGTGTAATCCTTAGACTGGTAGCATCAACATCACCTAAGAACTTTTTAGAAATGCACATTCATGGACCCAACTCACTTCAGACCTACTGAATCAGAAACTCAGGGGTGGGGTGCAGAAATCTGCGTTTTAAGAAGCCCTCCAAGGGGGTTCTGATGCACTCTCAGGTTTGAGAACCACTGATCTTCTAAGGCAAGGCTTTAAATCATTTTCCCTACGCCTGCTATTATTTCATTTTTCCTCTTATCATTCAGTAAACAGCTAAGACAAAGTAAGATACTTCCCAGGGATGTGTACCTGCATTAATATTCAACTCCCTGCCCCTTCCCCAGATCAAAAGAGGGTTCCTTTGGCAAACAAATAACTCAGTCTTTTCTTTGATATATTCAGTTTAGGGTGAAAAGCTTTACATAAAATATGTAAAGATTAGCCTTTAACTAGTCTATCCACTCCAAGCAGCTTGCCCCACCAAGTCTCTGCAAAGCTAAGACTTCTTAAAGGTAACAGACATATTTGTCTTTGAAAAATAAGCATAATTTAACACACCCAGATTTGGAAGAATGGTTACATAGTGACTTCTTCACAATTCTATTTATCAATAAGGTAACAAATATCTCCAGAGTGCCTATTTAGTGCAAAGCACTGTGCTCCACGCTATGAGCTTTCATAGAAGAACATGATGTGGGCCCCTCTGTAGGCTGGGATGTTACAATGTCATTTAAGAGAGATAACTGTCGGCCGGGAGCGGTGGCTCACACCTGTAATCCTAGCACTCTGGGAGGCCGAGGCGGGCGGATTGTTTGAGCTCAGGAGTTCAAAACCAGCCTGAGCAAGAGCGAGACCCTGTCTGTACTAAAAAATAGAAAGAAATTAATCGGACAACTAAAAATACATAGAAAAAATTAGCCGGGCATGGTGGCGCATGCCTGTAGTTCCAGCTACTCATGAGGCTGAAGCAGAAGGATCGCTTGAGCC
This sequence comes from Propithecus coquereli, assembly GCF_000956105.1. NCBI lineage: Eukaryota > Metazoa > Chordata > Mammalia > Primates > Indriidae > Propithecus > Propithecus coquereli. The sequence continues at coordinate 7,154,494 of NW_012134303.1, read as the reverse complement.
CAGGAGTTTGAGGTTGCTGTGAGCTAGGCTGATGCCACGGCACTCTAGCCCGGGCAACACAGTGAGACTCTGTCTCAAAAAAAAAAAAAGAGAAATAACTGTCATATCAAAAACTGTTCAACAACACAAAGCAGTGATCAGAAAGTGCCAGAAGAATGCTACTAAACAACAGATATCCAGACAGGAAAAACAGATTGTTGAAAGACCATTGAGTTGAGAAGCAGAAAACATGGATTTTAGTTCTCTGTCTTCCAGTTAATAGCCCTGTGACCTTGGGCAAGTCACAACTTCTATGGATTTTAATTGATATTCTGTAAATTAAGATTAATAATACCATACATGCCCAAAGGCAGGGAATGGAAACAAATGCACTCTTGAGATACCTTTTAGTCTAAGACCTATGATTCTAGAAGTCTCAAACTGAAATCTGCAGGTGCAAGCGGGTGTGCAATTGGCCACAGTCCTAGAGAGTGCATGCTCCAACCCAGGGTGGCCAGGCCTTCTAATTTTTCTAGAGAAACTGGAAATAAATATTTTATGTGAAATTTTTCCATTTAAATGTTTTTCCAGGTAATTCTAATTGTTTTAATTGGGCCAAACCAAATGTGTCTGTGAGCCAGACACATTACATCGCTAATTGGTAACCTCTGGACTAGACAGAGGCCACTTAAGTCTTCATAGGAAAGGTGGGACTGCGAGGATTGCTGCAGAGGTTGAAATGAAATGGCGGTATCAATTCAGTCATTAAGAGGCCTCACCTCAAACAGAGTCAATATTTTTTTTTCTCTCCAAGTCTTTATTTAGTATTACACAGGAATGGCTGCAGTCAATTATAGACTGCTTAGATCCCTCCTCCTTAAAGCTTTTCCTGACCACCTCAACCCCAAGTGCTCTCTCCCTCCTTTGAGTTCCCATAGCAATTATTTTCCTTGCAATTCATTTGGCAATTAATCACACAGTGCCTTGTGGCATCTTTTCTACTGTGGTCTTGAACTGCTGTTTAAACATGTTATAATTATTTAAGTTTCCATATGTTTGCATCTTCTCTTCCCTCTGAGTTAGTAAGCTCTTTGAGGATAGATGCCAGATCTTATTCCCCCACAGTGCCTGGCAAAGAGTAAAAGCTTAATCTGTTTTGGATTTCATTTCAAAGGAGAGTAGTGGAGAAGCGTAGTGTACTTAATGGTATCTCTATTAAATTTAGGTCTCATTCTTTCCAATACAGTCTGTCCTCTTTATTATATATGAACTTGTAAATTTCTATTTAATAATAATAGCTTCAAGAAAGTGAAAAGACAACACACAGAATTGTATAAATGTTCACAAATATTTGTATCCAGAATATATAAAGAACCATTACAATTCAATACTAAAAAGATAAATAACCTAACTTTAAAATGGGCAAAGAATTTGCATGGCCATTTCTCCAAAGAAGAGATAAGAATGGCCAATAAGCACATGAAATGATGCTCAACCTCATTAGCCACCAGGGAAATGCAAATCAAAACCACAATGAGATACTACTTCACACACTCTAGAAAGGCTATAATAATAAAAAAAATAACAAATGTTGGTGAAGATGTGGAGTAATTAGAACCCTTATTCCCACTACTGGAGGGAATTTTAAATTGTGTGGCCTCTTTGGAAAACAGTTTGGTGGTTCCTCAAACCATTAAACATAGAGTTACCATATGATCTAGCAATTTCACTCCAAGTATATACCCAAGTGTATTAAAAACATATCTTCACACAAAAACTTGTAAATGAATGTTCATAGCAGCATTATTCATAATAACCAAAGGTAGAAAGAATTCAGATGTCAATCAACTGATGAATGGATAAACAAAATGTGATATATTCATATAATAGAATATTATTCAGCCTCAAAAAGGAAGTAACTTCTGGCCCATGCTATAACATGGATGAACCTTAAAACGTTATACCGAGTGAGAGAAGCGAGTCACAAAAGACCACCTATCACGAGTCCATTTGTATAAAATGTCCAGAAGAGGCAAATCTATAGAGACAGAAAGTAGATTAGTAGTTACCTGGGGCTGGGGAGAGAGTGGGGGAGCTGCAGGGGTAGAAATGGCTGCTAGTGGGACAGGGTTCATTTTGGGGATGATGAAAATGTTCTAAAATTAGATTGTGGTGGTGGTCACACAACTCTGTAAATATACTAAAAATCACAGAACTGTACACTTTAAATAGGTTAATTTTACAGTTTTATGGTTTGTAAATAATGTCTCAATAAAGCTGTTAAAATAAAAAATAATAGCTAATATTTATATAGCACCTACTGTGTACCACACCTTCTTCTAAGTGTACTATATGTATTAACTCGTTTAATCCTCACAAAAACTCCAGGAGGTAGGTAGGTACTTTTATTGTCCCTATTTGATAGATGGAGAAACAGAGGGAAATAAAGGTTCAGTGATTTGCCCGAGGTCTCACAGCTAGTAAATGGTAGAGCTGGGGTTCAAATCCAAGCCACCTGGATCTACAATGTTATATTCTTCGATACAGTGCTGTCTTGAACCTGAATAGTCAACACTTTTCATTTCTCTGTTATTCTGCTGGAACCATGGTAGAGTCTCAGGCTTTGAAAGTGTCTTCTCTGCACAGACTTGGCCTACATGGAATGGTTCATGAATGTGGGAAAAACCAATTAGCAAATAAAAAGGAAGAGGGGACAGAAGAAGCAAGAGGAGTGAATTCACAGACACTCTGTATCTGCGGTAATTTTCCCCTGCCCATCGCAGGAAGAGTATGTGCTTTGCAACCTAGTATGAAGGAAATGAGTACAATGAGCTATGGTGGGGGTTTGGGGCAATCCTTACAGAAAAGCTCTTATAGTGACTGACTCCACTGGCCACATCTGTTGCCTTCTGGAGGATGGTGTCCTGGTTCAGAGTGACCCATGACACAAAATGGAGTTGACTCACATTTTCCTCTGGATTCCTAAGAATAAATGGAGTTATCTGACTGGATCCCTTTGATCCCCAAGTTTCAGAAGATACTGGAGTTCATTCATTCAAATGCAAGCAAGTATTTATTAAGCTAAATGCAAAGGGATATAAAGTTGATAATAAAAACCATTTAGTGAGTGCTTATCATGTGCTAGGCTTTACATGTACTGACTTATTTAATCCTCAAAACATTCCTGTGAGGTAGGTACTCTTAATTCTCCCTGGAGTGATCCAGAAAGTGTTCCCAAAGGAGGCAAAGTTATACAAGGTCTTAAAGGTGAGTAGGAATTTACTGGTAAGATAAGAGGAGTAAGAGTGTTCTAAGCAGAAGGAACAGCACGTGCATTAACTTCTGCAAAGGCTTGATTTATCTGAGGAATGTTAAAAAGTTTAGTATAACTGGCGTCTAGGGTATGTCGGGATTGTGAAGGGGTGGGGAGAATGGGAGAAGCAATAAAAGTGAAAGATAAGAGTGGAGTGATAGGCTGGGTAATCAGAGTGAAGGGTCTTATGTACAGTGAAGAATTAATACAATGAGCTCTAACATGATGTCTACTGTAAGATTCTATCCCTTTTTATTTACTCCTCATTTTGAAGAAGGTCCCTTTCCTTTCTCCAATCTTGGGAAATGAGTTTTGCTAAGCAAAGTTAAGAGTTCTTGAAGGGAAAAGGCTGTGAAGGGTGTGCTCTTTGGAAAGGAGATGGGCCATGGTGAGAAAAAAAGGCTGTCATGGGAAAGCATCCTAGGAGGAAGACCCTCATATATTCAACTGAGAAACGGACAGATAACCTTCTCCAATCTACCATTAGATTGGGTGCAAACCTGAGTTACCTGTCCCATATGCACACACTCTGGGAAAAGAGGTGGTTCTGAGATCAGGAGGAAGAAGTTATTAGTTGTCTTGTTGCAAGAATTTCTCATCCCAGACATAGCTCCTTCATCGTCTCTTCATCCATGTGTCCGGGGGAATCCTTTGGTTCCATTCCCACTGCATTGTTTAAAACTAAGGGAGTTCTACCATTTCTTATAGGCCATGGACCGCCAAAGAAGGCTTATAATCAAGGGAGTATTAGAGGTTCAATCTTGAGGCAGGTTGAAACCTGAACTAAAGGAAGGAAGAAACTAAATAGAGGCCAGAAGTCTGGTCCAGGTGAGAAAGGATGTGGAATTTAATTAACACAGTGGCCCTGTCAGTGCTTGTGGGGAGAAGGGCTTTGATTCCGGAGACCCTTCTGGGGTAGACTCATGGACACTTGGTGACCAGTTGAATGTAGAGGAAGAAGGAGAGAGAAAAAGAGAGGACTCTAGGGGGTAGCCCACTAATTTGACAAACTAATTACCAGTAGAGGTTTGTTTAAAACCCTTGTCTACTTTTAATGTGACCTTCTAAGGCCACCGAGCTTGCCTCGGTTGTCAGACTGGGTTGATAGATCAAAACCAGCTATGGGTTACACTCTCCCTTCCTATTTCCTTTCTATTTTTCCTTTTGGTTTAATCCTCAACTCTATGGTTCTCCCCTTCTTCCTTTTTACTTTCTCTTCTGCTCTTTTAGAAAGGGAATCAGAAAGTCTGAAAGTGCCATTTTCACAACTTTCATCCATGTCTCCCAGATCCTGGCTGTCTTTGTTTCTTATTGTTGATAAGTGGTGTTTTGGTTGCTAGAGTTTTTTTTTTTTCTTTTACAATTGGGACATTGCTTATTCACACTCTGTTCAATAAAGTTCATCATGACCCATTGTGCTATTTCTTCCCAGACTTGTATACAACTATCTTGTGCCTGTATGTGGTTTATTTCTTCTATGTTTTTTTCCACATGGCCTTCTGAATTCTCACTAAAGTACTGAAAAAAAAAAAAAAAAGAATTCTGACCAAGGCATAAGCTTGGAATGAATAAAGAATTCTTAGTACAGAATTTTTAAAAATACTATGCACTGCATAGAAGGACCATGAATCAGATTACTCTGACCTGAATCAGATTAATGTTTCTAAGGTACATCTCTGATTATGTTATTGTCCTACTCTAAAATCTTTCATTGTTCTCTCAGGACAGTGGAAAGAAGTTCAAATTTCTAAACCTTGTATGTTCTGTCTCCAACACAGTTTTGCAGCCTTAACTCCTACTACTCTCCTAGTGTAGCTACATTTTCCCATGTCCGTATGCTTGCATGCAATCTTTTCCACCCTGCCCCATTCCTATCTGTCGAAATACTTACTGCACCTTTGTGCCTGGGTGACCTGATGGAGAAAATGAATCAGACTTGGCTTTCAAATTCAGATTACTACTCACAAACTGAGCACTCTTGGGCAATTCATTTCCTCTCACTGAGTCTCAGTTTCCTCACCTGTTAATGAGGATCATAATAATCTCTTCTGAAAGTTGTAGTGAGAAATAATTTATATAACATATACAGATACATCTACATCACATAGTAGATGCTCAAGAAATTATTCAATAAATAAATTTCAAGGGGTTTGCAGACCATCCAAAGGCCATCCGTGCATTTCAAATCATGAATCCCTGAATTTTAATTAATCAGTATTGGGAAGTGTATCGAAATGAAAAATAACACTTTTGCTTCCCTGTTTATATTGCTTTCCTCATCCCTCAGGAGTATGTTTATGTGTGCGTGTGTGTCAGAGAGAATATGTGTGTATTAGAAAGGGGTAGGTATTTACTTCGGTGACCACATTTCACAAGGAGTTGAGAAAACAAGATATTTTCAAAATAGGTAAAATCAGATGCCTGGGAAGTCGAGTCACTCTAAGGAAGGCCCAGAGTGGACCCGGAGGGGAAAAAGAGGACTGTGCAGAAAGCCATGAGGGGCTGCAATGTTCTCTAGTTCTGAAGTCACAACTCATGACTGAGGGAAGAGTCTTTTGAAATGAAGGCAGCAGGCTGACAGAAGACTTCTTTAACTTAACAATTTAAAAGGGCACTAAAAGAACAGCTCAAGGCAGGATCCTTTTTCCTTTTTTTTCTGTCCCTCATGGAGAAAGAATTAATAGCAGGTGAAAATCAGAATCTCACGAAACCATTTACTAAGAAAATAGGCCAAGTAAAGGCTCTCCCTAAAAGCTATCATAGAAATGGAAAGCAATCAAGAATCGAACACTAGGGAGCAATTCAAAGGTAGAGTGAAAAGGGGGTGGTAGGATAGAGCGTATCATGAAAGAGCAAGCCCGTTGTTAAGAGAAAACCAGGGAGGGGCCTCTGAACTTCATCTGAGTGGTGAGAAAAATGATGGGAACCGAGAGCCAAAGGGAGCAGGGCCCATGGAGAAGCTGCGCTTGCTGTTAGGAGAGGTCCACGTACCACCAGACTGGCAGAGCCAGCAGTGAGGGGAGCAGCAGCTGCCATTTCGGCATCTCTAAGGACCTTGCAAATGTGCCTTCCCAGAGAACAATTTACAGAAGGGAATCGGGTAGCTCCCAGGGCACAGCCAGTTGGCAGCTGATTGATTGGCAGTTATGGACATAATCACACCCACCGTGGGGTCTTCATAACTAGTTATTAGTGATGGAAATGCAATTGCCTAGGGAAACAATAATTGCTCTAATCAGTATACTATTAAATTCAATAAGTTCAACATAATATTGAGCCACCTGGTATGTATCCTGCACTGTGCTAGCCCATACAGGATCATTCATTCATTCATTTATTGAGCACCTACTGTGTGCCAGGCAGCATTGTAAGCTCTGAGGATACAGCAGTGACCAAAACAGACAAAAATCCCTGCCCTCGTGGAGTTTACATACTAATGAGGTCAAAGGAGAAGAAAGCAAACTGTTTCTGAGAATCTCTTCTATATCGGATGCTTTACATACATTATCACATATAATCCTCACAACAACCACCCTCGAGAAAGGTGATTATCACTGTTTTACAGAAAAGGAAACTCAGGCTCAGATTAAAAACCAGACCAAAATTACACAGCTAAGTAGTGGTAACACTGACATTTGAAACCATCCGTGCCTGTCTCATTCCAAAGTCCACGGATTTCTCCTCCTTAACCTTCCACAGACCCTTAGGGCCCATTTCATCCCTCTCAAGATTTAACTTTTAGAGACTATCTGCCTACTGGTCATTCATGAATGCCAGGATTACTCAAACTCCAGGCGTCCCAAGTCAGACCTTGGGGATATATAGACATAACAAGACATAGCTCCCTCACTGAGTAGGTAGGGAGGCAGTCTAGCACAGTTGCCTAAGAGCCCAGGTGCTGGGAAAAGACCAAGTAACTTTAAATTTCAAATCTGTCTCAGTCTGTTACTACCTGCATAACCTTGGGCAAGCTACTTAACTTCTCCGTGCCTTAGTTTCCCTACCTGTAAAATGGGGATAACAGTACCTACTTCATATATGTGTGGGGGGGTTGTAAGGACTGAGGAAGACAGTGATAGCAAACACTTATGTACTTCTTATTGTGTGCCAGGCACTATTCTAAGCACTTCCCATGTTAGCTTTTTAATGTAGACCAGCAGCTCTCAAAGCGTGGTTCAGGGATCCCTGGGGATCTGTGAGGTCAGAACGATTTTCATAAAAATACTAAGACTTGTTTTCCCTGTTTTACTCTCATCCTCTCACAAATGTACAGTGGAGTTTTCCAAAGGTTATATGATGTGTGATGTTGCAACAGATTGAATGCAGAAACAAATATGAGAATATAGTTATCTTCTATTAATCCAGATATTAAGGAAATTTGCAAAAATGGAAAACAATGCTCTTCTCGCTTTTTTTGGTTTTGGATAATACATTTATTTTCATTAAAATATTTATATTAACATATGCAATGAGTTTAATACTACTATTTTAACATATTAATAAATAAATATTTTTTAAGTTTCTCAGTTTTAATTTCTAATAAGGTCATTATTGACAGATACAAGCCACCTATACAAACACTCTTCAGGATCTTTAATAATTTTTAAGCATGTAAAGATCCTGAGGCCAAAAAATTTGAGAACCTATGATATACATAATAGCTGAAAAGCACTTAGCACAGTGTCTGGCCCATAGTAAGCACTCGATAAATGTAAGTTAATTATTATATTACACATATGACCATAATAGGCACTGTATGGTGAATGCCATAAAAGAAATGCTAAATGTTATGCAAATTCACAGAAATGAAAGTTCGTATTCAGCTGAAGAACCCTGGAAAGACTTCATGAAGTGTGTCTCATTTGACGTGGGCATTAAAGAAGGAATAGGATGATGAACAGAGAGGTCTGTGGAGGGGAGTTAATTCCAGGTGAAAGAAACACTGAAGCAAGCAAATATAGGGTATGCATTGGAAACAAGGAGTATTTGGCTGAAGCCAAAGCTATAAGCAGAAGAGTAAAGGGAGAGAAGGTGAGAAAGAAAGATAGGTGAGAATATAACCATGGAGATCCCTGAATGCCAGGATAAGGAGTTTGTCCACTGCTCATTAGGCGGGGGAGGGGGCATTAAAGATCTTTAGCCAAGAGCTGTGGTTTAGAGAGATGACTGGTAGCTATGTTGAGGGTAGTTTGGAGAGGGGGAGACCGGACGTGCAGCAGCTGGTTAGGAGACAGTGGATGAAGAGCTGAACCAGGGTAGTAGCCCAGGGGATGGAGTCGGAGGAAAGAGATGTGAAAGAAAAGGGAGATCTGTTAAAATAATCAATCACACAACAAACTTCCATGACGTACTCTGTTTCTCTCTCCAACGTTAAGGACCTCCCCAGCCCCAAAGATAGGTTATGATGGAAATAGTTCACATTTACAGCCCCAAAGCTGAGCCTTGTAGCCAAAGAGAGTTGGGCAGAATAAGAACACGAGATTTCAAAATGAATGTCCACAAGGAAATCAGGGGCCTGAAGAATAAGACAAAAGTAGAGAGGTATTGGAGGTGGGGATAGATATTAAAATTCAAACTGTCTGTACAGATCAAAAATGTGTGCAGATGTATGGCTTCTGCAGTCTAGTGGAAAGAGAAGCTATGAGATGATCCCAAGGCCAAATGAAAAGAAATTTTTTCAAACAAAAGCAAAAGAAATGTTCCACCCATCCTAAGTAAGAAAATTCTGTGCCGCATATGGACATAGGAGGGGGGATTAGTACATAGTATAATAGTTCCAGCCTTCTGCTCAGTTAATTAATAGTTTGATTTGGGTGTTTTCTTTTTTATTAAAAGAAAAAAAAAGAAGCCAAACCATTCTTTCTGTGCTGCCTTAGGGATAATGAAACTCCTGGAAAACTGTGAATGTCTGTGTTCCCCCATTCAGGCCATTTCACAGAATTATAAAGAGGTGGGACAGGGGGTTTTGCAGACAGATAGTGAGATGTTAAGGTTCTTGCTATTCCAAGTGACTAGTGCATACAGCTTTGTTGGGCAGGAGTGAATTTTATTCTTAGTTCCGATCCTGTGAAAAGTCTATGTAGGTAAGACATTCCCCTGGCAACATTCCAAGATTGACTTAAACAGTTCTCTCCTGCAAGCAAGTCTCTTCAGGGCTAGGGGAAAACCTTGAGAGTCCTGTTCTCCTGGAAGATTCATTATTAATACTATCTACTAGTGGTCTCACTCCACATTCACTCATAGCTCACCGCCACTGCTGTGCTGTGGTTAGGAGCACTAGACTAGGAAGGGGTTTCCGTGTCCTTAGGTAGGTCTGGCAGACTTGGCTGCTGAGTCGTTAAGTGCTCAAAGAGAGGCAAAATGACCCAATGTCATACCTCCCCTCCTAATAATTAAAAAAACCCAAGCAATGGTTAACCTTTATTGAAGGCTTACCAGGTACCAGATGCACCTGACTCGCATCATCTCACTGAAACCTTCACCACATTCCTGCCAGGCAGGTACAATGATCATATTCTAGATGACAGAATGGTCTCAGAGAGTTTTAAGTGACTTGTTCAAAGGTAAACAGCTAGCTAGTAAGTGGCAGAGCCAGGATTTGAACCCACATCTATCTGATTCTTTTCATTATGCTTCACCTCCACTAAAAGAGTTTCTTTTTTGTTTTCTCCTGAGTGCTTGCGCTCCCTCAAAGGGCAGAACATGTTTTCAGTGCCCCAGGTGATCATAGCACCAGGGATCTCGCTGAGTCCTCTTGCAGAATTCTCCCATCTAAAGGTCTCTGAGGTGTCATGTCAGTCACCTTGGGAAGCTCCCCTAACCCACTGGGGTTAATAGAGCAGAGCCACAGAATCTCAGATTAAGGCCATCTGGTCCTCCACGTCAGCTCCTATGACTCCTTCCTTGGACATTCCTGTCTGGAAGCGAGCTAATGTCTGCTTGAAAACTTCCAGTCAGGGCCAGCTTTATGGACAGAAGACCATTTTATTTCATACAGGGCCCTGCGAATTATGTAGTGATCCTGCTTCTAACGATGAGAAACTCATTAGCTCAGAAGGCAGCCCAGTCCATCTTTGTATTGCTCTGTCTCTTAGCAAGGGCATCCTTATGGTGTGAAGAAATCTATTTATCTGCGATTTCTTCCCACTGGCTTCAGAGACAAACAGATTTGGGATAAAATTTCTAGCTCTGCAATTTCCTTACCAGGGTTTTAAGCAAGTCATTTAACCTCCCTGAACCTGTTTCCTCATCTCTAAAATGGGAATACTATTTCCTTCTTTGCAGGATTTTCTTTTTTTAGGACAGACAGGACCTAGCACATTGTATGTAGTCAATGAATGGTAACTATAATTAACATCATTATTAGCCCTACCGTGAGCATAGTGAGTGCAAATGACAGAACATGGTTCAGAACACAGATCCTGATGTGTTCCGTACCTCATTTGAATTGTCTCATATTTTCACTCTTCTTCTTTCCATGCTAAGAAAATTTGAAATCATTAGTCCACTTATGATTTCACCCTGAAAGTATTGCAAATAGCCTTCTAATTTAATTTTAAAAAAGTCATAATTCTGAGTAGTAGCTGTGGTTATTTTACCACAGGATTTCTTAGTGTTCTAATTTTGTGTAATATTTCCCCATCCCTGATCTCATTCGAAGTTCACAGTAACTCTGTGAGGCAGGCAGGGCAGGCACTGGTTCATTCATTCATTCATTCATTCGATCAATATTTTGTGAGCCCCCTACTCTGTGCTAGACCCCGTACCAGGGGCTAGGGATACAATGATGAACAGAGCAGACCTGGTTACAACTCTCTAGAGCTTATACTCTAGTTTGTTTGCAGATGAGGAAACTAGTCTCAATGCTTAAGTAATCTGTACAAGGTCACATGGTTAGCAGGAGGTAGAGCAAGGCCTAGAACTAAGGTTTTCTGATGCTTGTTCCAGCATATGTTCCACTCTCTCATTCTCTTGTTTCCCTGCATCCAGCATCTTCCTTTCTTATACTTCCCCCTCAGCTCTAAAGCATCTTGAATTTGCTAGTACACTATTCTGCCTAAACACCTGAGCTGTTTCCTGAGTTTGACCACTTGTTCATATAACCTGTCCAGCAACCCAGAAGCAGGAGAACCAGGGGCCTGCATTATCTTTCCCAGTCTCCCTGCTCCTTCCTGGGTTAGTTAACCTTTCTTGGGATGGTCAGATAACATATAATTTCTTTTTAAAAAGTCTGAAGAAGCTCCCAATTGCCCATGTGTGATATCAAATCTAAACACTCAGCCTGGTTTTCTGGCCCTCCATAATCTGGTTCCACCTTGCCCTTGAACCTTATCTTTTTACTCCCCTGCCCTCCACATATTCACCCCAAGCTCATTGCCTATCCTATGGCCTATTTATGTACCTTATAACTCTTCTTCCCTTCATCCCACAAATCTAGAAACTCTCATTTGTCTCCTCTGCCTAAAATAAATCCTACTCAGCCTAGGTCCTACTTCCTTTATGAAACCTTCTTTAACAGCTTCAGCTCTCAATGAGCTCACCAATATCTGAATAGTCCTGCTTCTGAGTTTTAAAAATTAATTGCTCAAGCACATGCTAAAGAGGACTTTATTTGACAGCCCTTCATTTGAAAAAGTCCTAGGGATTTTAATTGCCCTTACACTCAATAGGAATCAATAGTAGGGACGAAGTTGCAAATATATAACTAAATAGAGAGCAAGGGGAGGCTGTACTAAAAGAAGCACATGCCTAGATTGAGAGAAATACTACTGACCTCATTAATTCACTCACTCCTTCATTGAAAACACATTCATTGGTTTTTAATGTGATATCCCTTGTCCCAGAAATTCCAGTTTTAGGAATCTATCCTACAAAAATTCTTTTCAGCATTGTTTGTCTCTAGTAAGTTTCAAGATTTCTCCTTTATCTTTGAAGTTCTTCAGTTTCACCATGATGCATCTAGAAGGTATCAATTTGTCTTTAGGATTAGATACATGATTTTAATCTGAGGACTAATGTCTTATTCAGTTCTGGAAAATTCTCAGCCATTTCTCTTTGAACATTACCTCTGCCTATTTTTTTCCTTCTGGAACTTCTATTAGATATATGTGGAACTTCTTATTCTATTGTCTGTGTCTTCTACTTTCTCTTTCATATTTAACGTTTTCTAGTGTTGTGCTACATTCTATGATTATCTCAGCTCTACTTGTCATTTCATTTGTTCTCTCTTTACTCATACCTTGTTTGTAGTTTAAGCTGTCAATTGACTTTTTAAACATTTCAGTGGGACTAGAACTAAGATTTTCCAATGTTCATGCCCTATTTTCTACACTTTTCTAGAATGTCTCTTTGGTACACACACACACGCATATACACACAAAGTTATACTTTTGCTTTATGTATTATATTCCTTTTCATATCTTTAAACCTTTAAATATATAATATTTTAAAGTACTCTCCAATTGCTGTGTTATCTGTTGTTCCTTGGAACCAAATTCTCCCATTTCTTGTACATAACGACTAACTTTTATTCTAATGGGTTTCCTCATGTGCTTTATTATTTTTGCATGTGAACTTATCTACTGCAGGAGTTGTCTTCTATGAGAACTCTTCCATAAGAATTTGACTCTGAGTTGTGGAGCCGCCCCTGTGGGCAGTTTTTCATTTGCCTCTGCCAGAGTTCTATGGTGTTCCCAGTTCTAGGCTGGTTTTTATGTTAAGTTCTCAGCTCAGGGTTTCTGCATTATGTGGGCACTCTGAATTTGAGTCTCATACTAGTATGTAGCTTAGGTTTAGTGTTTCAGAATTCTTTTTTTTTTTTTTTTTTTTGACAAGAGTTTTGCTTTGGTTGCCCAAGCTAGAGTTAGTGCCATGGCATCAGCCTAGCTCACAGCAACCTCAAACACCTGGGCTCAAGTGATCCTCCTGCCTCAGCCTCCCGAGTAGGTGGGACTACAGGCGCAAGCCACCACACCTGGCTAATTTTTTATCTCTATTTTTAGTTGACTTGCTAATTTTTTCTATTTTTAGTGGAGACGGGGTCTCGCTCTTGCTCAGAGCTAGTCTCGAACTCCTGAGCTCCTGCCTCAGCCTCCCAGAGTGCTGGGATTACAGGCGTGAGCCACCGCGCCCGGCCAGTGTTTCAGAATTCTTATGGGTGAGTTTATTTCCATCTTATCCCAAGGCAGATGGCCTACATCCTGTTTGGAGAGAAGCAGTATAGCATAGTTAGTTAAGAGGATGGGCTGCGCAGTCAGGATGCCTGGGTCTGAATGTTAGATCTGCCACTTCCTAGCTATGTGATCTTAAATGAGTTACTTAAATGTTTTATTCCCTATTTGTAAAATGGTGGTTATAATAATATCTACATCATAGCAGTTTTGTGATGATTAAATAAATGAAAACATGTATTAATAAAACATGTAGAACAGTGCTTGCTACGTAGTAAATACTAAATGAGATTTGTTATTATTGTGCCCCTGGCTATTTGGCAAATCTGCTTTTAATTCATAAATGGGGCAGCATTCTTCTGCTCCTTGTTTTTTGCAGGAAGCACAATTCTAACTCAATTCCCAGCCCTTCGGAAAACTTAAAACCTCAGCCTCTAAAGTATATATCTGGTCCCATTTTCCCTGTGAGTTGTGAAGCTTTGATTCGTGCTCATTGCTGTGACTGTGAGGTCCCTTTTGTCTCTAGAATCTGGAGGTTTTTCTTTCTTGCTTCTTGGGTTCAGCTACATATTTCTGTGGTTAAATTTGATCCAGTGTGTCTCTGTGTTTTGAGTTTCATTGCTTATAATGGTGAAAAATATTAGATAACTTAACTGTCCAATACTAAGAGCTTCATTAAATAAATTAGGGTATATTCATCAAATGAAATACAATGCAGTAATAAAATATAATGAAGTAGGTCTGCATATCTATATGGACTGATATAGAAAGATGGATGTGTTGTTACATAAAAAGAAAGGAGCAGAGAAATAATGCAAATCTATATTTTATGAATATAAATTTATGCCTTTATGTACACAAAAAAAGGTACTGGAAGGGTGCACACCACAAACCATTGCCAAAGTTACCTCTGGCATGGATGTGACAGATAATTTCACTTTTACTTTACTTTTTCTCTTTCAGTGTTAATTAAAAAAATAATATATAGGCATTTTTTTTCACTTTGAGGAATTTTTTCTCTTTTATTTCAGCATATTATGGGGGTACAAATGTTTAGATTACATATATTGCCCTTGCCTCAAGAACGTAAAAACAAAAATCCACATTTTTTAAAAAAACCAAATAATTTGATATAAATAGAAAAACAACAAGAATCTAGAGAACAAGGAAGCCAATTAATACAACTCATAAAGTTCAGCCTCTGGGGGTACAGAAAGAGGGTGGAGAAGGGTGAAAAGTGGACTGTATGGGAACTCTCTGTATTTTCCTCTCGATTTTGCTGTGAACCTAAGACTGCTCTAAAAAGCAGAGTCTATTTTTAAAAAGTGGACCTGGAGGGGCAAATAGAGACTATTCTGCAAAGGCATTTTATGCAGAGAAAGCCATATGGGCAAAGGAAAAATAGCAAGGAATCCTGAGGGGTATTTGAGAAGCCCATATATGGACTCCAGACTAAGAATCCTTGGAGAATACAGCAGTGATACAATGGATAATGATGCATCCATTAAAAAGAATGAGATAGAATCAAGTGAGAGAAAAGAAAGATGCAAAATAATGTGTATAGTTTTAAAAAAGAATTATATGCACACAGATATGTGTGTATATTACACAGGCTATCTCTAGAAAAAAATCACAATAAACTAGTTAAGAGTGATTGCCTCCAGGAGAGGGCCTTAGTGGCTAGGGACAGAGAGAGACCTTAGCTTTTACTTTGAGTGAGATGACATGCTCCAGGCTGATGTTAGCAGAGGAGTAACATCATCTAACTTCTGTTTCTAAAAAATTTGTGCAATAATTCTGGTAAAAGAAAAATGAGGGTGAGTTGGAATAGGATGGTAGCAATGGGAGGTGGTAAAATATACTTTTCACGACTTGCTCTTTGAACATTTGGCATTTTGTACCATGTACATCTAATACCTATTCAAAAATATTATGCATCAAAAAAGGATCCGTGGCAAAGATCTTTCTAGGAATTAAATAGTTCCAATGATGAACACTTCGCTTAAGAATGTATGGAACTTCCTGGAAGTCCTCATGTAAAGACTAAATCTGTCTACCAGAAATGTAGTACTGGGGAGTTCCGTACTGGTAGGAGGATTGCTTTAGAAGATGAGGGAGATCTGTGTCCACCTGAACATGCCAGGAATCTTAGAACTCCTATTGCACTTGGAATCACTCTTTATTAATTTCACAGATATTTATCGAGCAACTATTATGTGCTAGGCACTGCATTAGGCACTGGGAACATAACAGTGACAAAATATTAATAAAATTCCTGCCTTTTTGAATCTTACATTCTAGTGGTGGAGATAGACAGTAAACAAGCAAGTATGTACCACTGTATTACAAAACGGCAAGGGCTATGGAGAAAAATAAAGCAGGGTAAAGTGATAAGAAGCATGCAGAGAGTGGCAATGTTTAAATAAGGTGGTCAAGGAAACATCACTGATAAGGTGTCATTTCCACAGAGATCTGAGGGAAGCAAGTAAGTCTGTGGCTCTATGGGGAAAGGAACATCCCAGTTAGAGGGAATAGCAAAGGCCCTCTAAGAGTTTTCTGGGTATATCTGAGGAACAGCAAGCAGGCCATATGGCTGGCGCTGAGTAAGGAAGCGGGAGAGTGGTAGGTGATGAGGTCATAGAGATAATGGGGAAGAAGGCAGATCATGTAGAATCTTACAGGTCATTCTAAGGACTTTGACTTTTACTGTGAACAATATAAAAAGCCATGGAGGGTTTTGAGCAGAAGCATGACATGATCTGATTTACATGTATAATGGATTTTGCAATCACCCAAGTAAAAAATGATGCTGGCTTGGACTAAGGCAGTAGCAGTGGAGATGGTAAGAAGTGGTCAAATTCTAAATATAATTTTAAAGATTCAGCTGAGAGCATTACTGGTAGCTAGGATGTGGGGAGTGAGAGAAAAAGGGGAGTCAAGGAAGACTCCAAGGCTTTGGCCTGAACAACCAGAAGAATGATAAGACTGTGGGAGAAGCAGGTATAAGGAAAATAGTTGCATTGGTCCTGGAGAATTTTAGGTTGAGATGCCAATTAGACAGCCTAGTCATCAGGAAAATGAAGATGAACCTGTAAAGGAAATTAAGAAAGAGTAGCTAGTGAAGTAGGAGGAAAGCCAAGAATGTGTGGTGTCCCAGAAGCCAAGTGAAAAAAGTGTTTCAAGGAGGGAGTGATTAACTGTGTCAAATGCTGCTGTTGGGTCAGATAAAACAAGAACAGTAAAATGACCATTGAATTTAACACTGAGGAGATATTGTTGACCTTTATATGAGTCATTTTGGTGAAGTGATGATGGCGAAAGCCTGATTGGAGAGGGTTCAAGAGAGAATGAGAGGAGAGAAATTGGAACTAATGAGTGGAAACAATTTTTTCCAGAATTTTTGCTCTGAGGATAAGGAGAGAAATGGCGCTATAGCTTGGGTGAAGAGAACAGTTTCTTTTAAACATGAGATGAGAGAAAAATTGCTGATATCGTAGAGGGAGGGGTAAACGACTAGAGCAATGACCCTGATTAGGCAAAAAGAGACAGGATCTAGTACATTAGTAGAGTGGTCAGAATTCAGTGGAATCATAGACAATTCATTCATAGTGACAAGAGGGGAGGCAGAGTATGCGGATAAAAACACAAGTAGATTGGTAGAAGTTCTTTTCTGACTGCTTCTGTTTTCTAAGTGAAATAGGAAGTAAGATCACCACCTGAGAGAGAGGATGGGGAAAGAAATGTTGGAAGTTCGAGGGGAGGGAAGATATAAAACAGCCATCGAGGAACATTCGAGAATGAACGGATGAAAGTGTAGTGCAATTGGAGGGTAGTACTAAGGGCCCACTTGAGGTTAGTGGTCATGAATCTAAAGCGAGACCAGTTAGCATGGCTATAAGCCTTTATCCAATTTTGTTCAGCTGTTGAGGCAGGTTTGAAATAAAAAGAGAGTAGGATTTAATCCAGATTGAATGTCTGTTATTCAAATATTATGAAGGCAGAAAGAGGCAAGGGAGGCTAGGGCGTATGCAAAAGAGTGACTGTAAGGATGAACATAGACACTAAGTTGTGCAAAGAAGAAAATGAAGACACTAGTGGGCTCAGGGACAGTACTCTATATTTCAGGACATAATTGTTCTGTTGTTACCTTTCATCACGTAAAGGCTAAAAAGTGTCCATTCCCTTTAGCAAGTAGGAGGTCACTAGTCAATTTGAAGCAGTGTTCCCATAATTGTGTTTCTCAGAACCACTAGTGAATGAAGTCACAAAAATTTTAAAAACCCATTGCACCCCATCACTTTTGGACATTCACATTATGTGCTGATGTATTAAGAACTCCAAATATTCTTCAGGCTGGGAAACCACATTTGACTCATCCGGTTGTTCGAAACATTGCTTGTAATTGGAGTTCTTTATGTAATACTATCAACACGTCCATTCCCAGGAACTAGTACTCCATGGAACACATTTTGAGAAATACTAACTTAGCAATCATGCTGGGGATTGGAAGCTGAGTTTCAGGCCAAAACATTTGCTGCATCAGAGTCACGGCAGTTTTTCTCCAAAGCACTGTATGTGGCAGGAACCCATGCCCTCCCCAGGCCATCTCACTATTCCTGCAGCTGAGCCGGTCTGCAGAGATTCGGGCTCCGTCTAGTTCCCCTAAAGCCAAATAAATTCAATATTGTCAATACAGCTGATTCCCTCCATTTTCATTCAGCTACAATTCTCTGATGTTATATTTTCAATAATTTAACTGATATCATTGTAACAATGCACTGGAAGCAGCGCGAGCGTTTAATAACCACTTCCTTGCATCAGGCACTATGCTTGGCACTTTGCATATATTATCTCACTCACGCTCTGCAGCAATACGGTGAGAAGGTATATATTATTAGAAAACATCCACAACAACCACTCTTCAGCAACCACTCTTCACAGCAACATCAGCAACCACTCTTCTTCAGAAACTTGTTGCCTGGAAGAAGGGAAATAGGTTTAGTCTGTAATAAGCAATGTGTTTGTCACAAACAGATCTGAAGCCCTGAGAACATTAATAGAACCAGAATATTGGAGCCAAAAGGAACCTTAGAGATCAATTTAAGATACTAGGGAGAGATTATTGCATTCTCCTCAAAAGTTATTCCATAAATTGTCTCAGGAGAACAGGATTAAGGAATCTTGCCATACAGCCTTTGCTTTGATTTACATCAAGCCATTTAAAGTGATATTGTCACATGAACCACAGCTTACAGATCATGCTGCAAGAAAGCAATACTGTAATTGATTATTGGCTGGAATTACAAATGAACATTTGGAGTTTAATCTGTGTTTCAATGTTGTGGAAGCCTGGTTTCACCAGAATGCAATGGTTCTCAAACTTGACTGTGTATCCAGGTACCTGTTTTCTTGTTTTTTTAAATGCAGGTTCCTGGACCTCATCTTCAGAAAGTGGATTTTTTTTTTTTTAGACATAGGATCTTGCTCTGTCACCCAGGCTGGAGTACAGTGGTCCAGTCATAGCTCAGTATAGCCTCAAACTCTTGGGCTCTAGCAATCCTCCTGCCTCAGCCTCCTGAGTAGGTGGGACTACAGGCACATGCCACTATGCCTGGCTAATTTTTCTTAATTAATTAATTAGTTTTTTTGTAGAGACAGGGTCTTACTATGTTGCCCAGGCTGGTCTTGAACTCCTGGCCTCATGTGATCTTCCCACCTCAGCCTCCCAAACTGCTGGAATTATAGGCATGAGCCACCATGTGCAGCTAAAATCGACATTTTTAACAAGTTCCCTAGGTGGCACTCGGATCACCACTATGGATGGTCCACAAACTGATCCCAATCTGAGAAACACATCCCTAGGAAAATTCTCTTCATAATCAAGGTGTGAGCAGGCCAGCGTCAACTGGCCAGCTGGGGCAATTGCCCTACAAAGACACTGATTTAGAGGCACGGGAAGTCCCTGTTGTTTCTGGATTCCCATTTTTCTACAGAATCTTTGTCTTCATGTGATAATGACTCCTTAGAGACATCTCCTTCCCTGTGGCTTGATGGTGGGGGCTGAGGCTCAGGAGCAAACACAGTAAGCACCGTGAGGAATCTTCCTAGGATATAATATTAAGGTGAACACAAAATTCCTCCTGTAAGCTCTTAAATGATTAGAGCTGTACACCCAGAAGATTATGGTATTGCACTCTATTATAGTCACTTATATAGTAAAGAAATGGGCATGGCTGGTAGGCTGCGGGATGCCCATACCCTGAAGTGACCTCAATCCTTATTTTTTTTCAGTTTTAACCAGGGATTGATCGGGCTCTGGGGAACAAATTTCACACAATCTAAACTGGTAAGGCAATATTTTAGAAGCCAAAATGTCGATTTACTCATTCATCGTGATAATTAGCTACAAAGCAAACTATGTAAATTAGTGCATCCTCTTCCCAGTAGGAAATACACACAGGAAAGCAAATAAATACAAAAAGCTGTGTGACAGAAGCAGCCTGCTTTAGTGGAAAAAGCCAGGGGTTTGCAGTCAGATATAGCTAGGCTATGATCTCAGCTAGTCTACTTGGAGTGGGCTGAATGGTATCCCCCACCACCACCAAAAGATATGCCCAACCAGAACCTCAGAATGTGACCTTATCTGGCATATGGGTCTTTGTAGATGTTTTTAAGGTAAGGATCTCTATATGAGATCATCCTGGATTAGAGTGGGCCCTAAATCCAATGTTGAGTGTCCTTATAAGAAACAGAGAGGACAGAGACACAAGGGAGAAAGCCATGTGAAGACAAAGGCAGAGATTGGAGTGATGCTGCCACAAGCCAAGCCACACCTGCAACCATGAGAAGCTAGAAAGAGACAAGGAACAGAATCTCCTCTAAAGCCTTTGGAGGGAGCATGGCCCTGCCAACACCTTGCTTTCAGACTTCTGGCCTCCAGAACTGTGTGAGAATACATTTTTGTTGTTTTAAGCCACCAAATTTGTGGCAATTTGTTATGGCAGTCATAGGAAACTAACATAACACTCATTTTGTTTTATGGGCTTGGGTAAGTTACATAACCTCTCTGAGCCTCAGTTCCCTCATCTGAAAATGAGGCTAATAATAGAACCCTATGAGATCATAGGGTTGCTGTCAGGATTAAATAAGATAATTTATGTAAAGTGTTTGGCTCAGTGTAGGCACTTGTTGTATGGTGGCTGTTGTTACTGGCGAGTGAAAAGGTAGTATAGGGTGTGGGATAATCTGAAAAGACGGAGTCATGTAGTTTATGCAGTCTGATGCAACCTCTCAGAAAGACAATAAATATATCTGCAAGTCAGAGCATAGAGTAAAAGAAACAACTTCTCTTTCTAATTATTTTTATTTTTGTTTCTATAATGGCCAGATAACTTATTTACACATGTCACAATATCACGAACCCCTCTTAGTTATGATGGACTTTCCCACCATAGCATTTCCAAGGCTACAGGGATATTTTCCATAGGTTACTTTTAGAGCATTGCTTCTTAATGACATATAAGGCGGTCCTTTATCTATCAGTAAATACTTTTCTGTGGGCAGCCAATCCCATTTCTATAGTGGGCGATTTTTTGTCAGCTTAAATCCGCGAGAGTGGTTGATCTTAACTCTAGAGTTGGGGGCCCTATTCCCTTTCAATCTCTAGCCCTCCGTCCGTGTTTCAGAACCCTGAAAATTCATAATGCTATGTCTATTTTCTCACCCACCTGTTTGTAAATAGAGAATTCCTTAATTTGTGCATCTGACAGCCTCCATTCCCACCCACATAGTCCCAACTAGTGTTGTCTTTGAAAGGCCAGGGAGATCGTGCCCTATTCATCTTTGTAGGTACTGCCTAGTGCATTGCATGGCATATGGTAAATATTGTTGAGGTGGTGGCAAACAATGAAAAATTCTTGGCTCCGGAGTTAGGCAGACCTGGGTTCAAATCCTAGCTCACCTTTCTGCTGGTTGAGGGGCCTTGAGAAAATTACTTCAGCTATGGTATCTCGGTTCCCTCATCTGTGAAATGATGATAATAATAGTACCTGCTACTTAGGTGTTTTATAAGAATTAAATGAATTAATAATGAGTTAATATAAATAAAGCTCCTAGCTCAAGACCACACACATAGTGAAGGTTCAGTAAATGCCAGCAATATATGAAATAAAGGATGAATGAATGTTCATTTTCAACAGGAAGGCATATAACTCCAGGAAATCTTTAGTGCCTGTAAGAGATCCAGGGAAGGATGAGAGAACAGTCAGTAGGAACTTGTAAATACCTCATTTACCATAATTCTTACCATGTGATTCCTATTGTTGGGAGTACTTGAAGGCTAAAGTTTATCAGAACAAACCATTCACATTGAATGCTCAGAAGGCAAATGCCATCTCATACTATAATAGCAACAGTTGCTTAACTTCTGAGAGTACCTCAAAATATGATGAAGTATTAAAAAGTGTAGAGTTGTCAATAGAAGCTATTGCTAGCAGTTGTTTTAAAATAATTAAAAATACAGATTTCAGTGTTCTGGTTTTAGAGAAGAGTATTTGAGTTATTATTGTTATTAGAGAGAGTCTGAGTCAGGAGGATTAAATAGACAAATGACAACATTAAAGGAAGTCAGATGAAATTTCACACATCAGGAGAGTTGCACAGGCAATGAAAGCAACTTTTACTTTATATGCATGCTTAAGTGGTAGTGGAGGGATGAGGGAGGAAGGGAGGCTAGCGAATTCGTATGCTGCAAACCTAGCCAAAACCAGCTCTTGCTCAAGATTCTGCACCATCAGTGGCTCTATTATAATTTTCTTAATCCCACAGCCCTTTGGTCTCCCACTGATTCATTCATTCAATAAAAATATATCAAGTGCCTACTATGTGCCACGCGGTATTCTAGGTGTTGGAGATGTACCAGTAAACAAAAATCCTTGCTCTCCTGGAACTTACATTCTAGTAGGGGACAGCACACTATGGCCCATGAACTAAATCTTGCCTGCTACCTGTTTTGGCAAATGCAGTTTTATTGGAACACAGCTATGCTCATTCTTTTACGTATCATCTATGGCTATTTTTGTGTAACAATGACAGAGTTAGGTAGTTGTGTTAAAGACTGTGTTGCTCACTGAGTCTAAGATATTTACCATCTGGCCCTTTATAGAAAAATTTTGCCAGCTCCGGTTCTAGCAGAATGAGATCAACAATAAACAAATAAATAGATAAATATATAATGTCAAGGGGTGTTGAAAGTATAAAGAAATAAAACAGGGAAAGCAGATAGGGAAAGGAGAGGGGGAACTTGCAATTTTAAACATGGCAGTCAGAGAAGATCTCACCAAGTAGGAGGATATTCGATCCCCAACACCTGAAGGTGAGTGAACAAGTTATGTCAATACCTGGGTTGTATACAGCATCGTGGGCCATTGTGAGGAGTTTTGCTATTACTATGTGTGAGATGGGAAGCCACTGGAGGAGTTCTGAACAAAGTAGTGACATGATCTGACTTTCACATAATAAAATCAGTCTGGTTCTGAAAACCAATGAGAGAATAATAGACTTGGGTGAAGGTGGCAAGGACAGAAGCAGAGAGAACGGTTGGAAGGCTAGTGCAATATAAACCAGGAGACAGACCATTGTGACACAAAAGAGGATAGTAGCAATGGAGCTGATGAAAAGTGGTCAGAATCTAGGTATACTCTGAAGATAGTACCAACAAGATTTGCTGATAGAATAAATGTAGGATGTGAGAGAAAGAGAAGAATGATTCCGAGGTCTTCTGCCTGAGCAAATGGAAGAAATGAAACTGGCATTTGGTGGGATGCAGAAGACTGTGAGGAGCAGGTTTGGTGAATAGAGCAGGTTTTGGTGGGGTTTGGGTGCAGGGAAATCAAGAGTTCAGTTTTGAACATGGTAAGTTTGAGGTACCTATTAGGCATGGAAGTTGATATGATCAGCAGGCAGTTGATATAAAAGTATGGAGGAGTCCAGGCTGGAGATACAAATTTGGGAGTCATATAGAAAGTATTTTAAGCCATGAGAGTGGAAACATTATCAAGAAGATAGAAAACAGAAGAGATCTAAGACTTCAAGCCTTCCTCTCACCTTTCAACTCTAGAAGTCAGTCCATGACAAAATCCTATCAATTCTTCCTTTATAATATCTCTCAATTCAACATTTTATTTCCATTCTCACTGCTACCATCCTAGTCCTGGCCTCATCCCATCTCACCTGGATTTTTGCAATATCCTCCTGATTTCCTTGCCTCTAAATGTCAGCTTGAAACTTATCAGCTCATCTGTCCCTCCCCTCCAGAAAAATCTCTCTACTTCTTCTGGACTCTCTATCTTAGAGAATGACATCACCATTCATAGGCATTTGCTCAGACTTAAAACCTGGAAATCCTTATCTCCTCCCTTTCTTCTACTCTCCATGTGCAATCCATTACAAAAACCTGTCATTTTTACCTCCAAAATATAACTCAGTTCTGTCCACCTGTCTCTATTACTATCACTCTAGTCCAAGATACTTACACCTCCCACATGGACAATGGTAATAGTCTCCCGACTACTTTTCTTCCCTCTAGTTTATCCTCCATATCAATGTCAGTGGTATCTTTCTAAAACAATGCTACATGTATTTTGCCAACCTATTCTGTAGGTCCAAAGAATAAAATTCAAAGACCTTTCATCATTTGGCCATAACTTTTCTCTCCAATGGTATCTGCCATGGCTTTTCTGGACATGCCCTCCATTTCATCCCTGTGGCCTTGTCAACGGTCTTTAGACCCACCATGATGACCAGTGTGCCTCAGTACTGAGTGCGGATCTTCTTAAGTACATTACAAGTGTCTGAGGCTATTAGACTTCTCCCGGCCCTCAACTTAGCCCAGGGACAGTGCAATTGAAACTCCTAGGACACTTGCCTCTGGGCTGCCAGCTACTTCCTCCATTCACACTAGTGTGCATTATAAATACTATGCTTTTCTCCCCATCTTGGAAAGTGCTGCTCAATCTTCTTCTCTAAGTTCTAAACAGCCTTCTATGCCAAGTTCAAGTCTCACCTTCTTGATAAAGCTATATTCGATGCTACATACCCAGCCTCAAAATTCCTGCATGACCTGACTAGACCACTCATTTGGCATTTAGTATATGTGACTCTGTGTTATTATTCAACTTTTTATGGTAAGATTTTATCTCGGTTGTGCTGTCAGTACCTTAAGAGTAAGGATTTTGTTTTAATATCTACCCTGTTTCCCACTCAGTGCCTCAGCAAACACTAAGGCACTCAGTACATTGTTACAATATTAATGAATGAACAAATAGGTAAAAGAATTAATGGATTTTTACATTCTATCAGATGGCATAATAGAAAAGAACATTGGATTTGGAGTCAGAGAATCTGGATTCTAGTCCACTTTGCCACTAGATGGTTGTGTGAGACTTTAGGAAAGTTGCCTGCCTTAGTTTTCTCATTCACAAAATAGGAACAATATTTTCCATTCTCACTTCCCAAGTTGAGATGGGATAATTTATGGAAAAATATTTGGCAGGTGAAAAGAGTATGTTGTTCATGAGTAATGCCAAAGGAGGCTGAAGAAGGAGCTCAGGAACACTGCAGGAAACACTGGGAAAGTCATAGGTAAAGAAAAAGACAATGGAAAAGGGGGAATTTGCTAGCAAAGTAGATTTTCCCAGGAGTGATTGAAAAAGGATGATAAGCACAAGAAAAAGAAAACTCAAGTTTCTGTGTTGTGAGGCAGTATAACATAGCCACTAGACACAGATCACCTAGGTTCAAAGCCTTGCTCTAGCACTTACCAGCTGTGTGACCTTGAACAATTTATTTAAGGTCTCTGAACTTCACTTTACTCATCTGCATTATGGGGATAATAACAGTACCTATTTCCAGGAAGTTGTTATAAGATGTCAAGGAGTTAATATTTGTAAGGTGCTTAGAGCAGTGCAGACCAGAGCCTGGCACTGTAGAAGGCTGTGTTAAAATAAAACAATGGTCTTGCTCCTCCTTGCCATGCAGAACTCAAATATCCATAGCTGGGACTTCCTCCTTGGACCTGGCGCAGGGCTTACAAAAGCTCTGAGTTGTTCTCCAGTGAGCATGTCTCCTTTCCAGGTTCCAAAGCCCAATCCTCTGAGCCTGGCCTATCTCACCGCTCAAAGCATACTAAGTTTCTGGCTGGAAACCTTTTTCGAAGCCCAACAGAGTTTCTTGTGCAATAGATAGGAGTGGATTCTGTAACATCCCAAAGCAAATAGAAGCAGCGTAGCCTAATCTTTAAGAACGATGGCTTTGCAATCAAGCAAAAGAGAATTTGAGTCAGGCCTCTGCAAATAGTGAACTGGGTGGCCTTAGACAAATTCAAGGTCTGAGCTTCAGCTTGCTCGTCTGTAAAATGAGGCCTCACAAGTGGTTGTCAGGTTCAAGTGAGAAAATGGACATGAAACATTCAGTATAGGGCCTGGCGCCTGGTAAGCACTCAGAAAGTGTTAGCTTTTATCATTAATAATTCCTAGGATTATGGGTCTTGATTTTCCCAGCTCCAGAATGTAATTTAATAGCACTATAGCTTCCATACACTATTCCTATGTCATCCCAATTTGCCCCTTCCAAACTAAAAAGGTGCAAAAAATATTCTTAGAGTGATAAGCTGAGAACACTCTGCATTTTATACTCCATTTGAGGTTGACACCAAGTTCAAAAGAATTACGAAGAAAGAACCAGCAGCTCTAAGTGTGCTACAGATTTC
>NW_012134303.1:7124633-7127077 GCF_000956105.1 Propithecus coquereli | reverse complement strand
TGATGAATTATAGCCAAAGAAATGAAGACTTTTGAAAAATACTTTAAAAAGAGATGCTAAATTCATTGAACTACTCATTTCAATATTTCAATACAAGGAGGCAAAATTTATAATGTAGTAGTTAGGCACACAGACTTGAAAATCAAGTAGAACTAATTCAGTTTTCTTACCAATCTCTTGCTAACTATGTGACCTCGAGCAAGTTATTTCACTTCTCTGAGCTTTAGTTTTTTCACCTGTAAAATGAGAATAATAATAGTACCTACATAATAAGGTTGATGTAGAGATTAAATGAGATAATACTATAATTTCTTTTCCTTTTTAATTTATTTTTAATTGACAAATAATTGTGTATATTTATGAGGTACAGGGTGATGTTTTGATCTGTGTATACATTATAGAATGATCCAATCAATTGATTAACATATCTATTACCTCACCACCTTATCTTTTTTTGTGGTGAGAACATTAAAATCTACTCTTTCAGCAATTTTGAAATATACATTACATTATTATTAACTGTGGTCACCATGCAGTGCAATATATCACTAAAAGTTATACCTATGGTCAAACTGAAACTTTGTACCCTTTGATAAACATCTTCCCTCTTCCCTTTCCCCATCCTCACCTCCAGCTTCTGGTAACTACCTTTCTACCTTTTGTTTCTATGTGATCAACTACTTTAGATTCCACATATAAGTGAGATCATACAGTATTTATTTGTCTTTATGTACTTGGCCTACTTCACTTAGCACAGTATCTTCCAGTTCCACTGTTATTGTCAATAACAGAAATTCCTTCTTTTCTAAGACTGTATAGCATCCCATTGTGTATATATACCATATTTTGTTTATCCACTCATCTGTTGATGGACACTTGGGTTGCTTCCATATCTTGATTATTGTAAATAATGCTGAAGTAAACATGAGAGTACAGATATCTATTCAACATACTAATTTCAATTCCTTTAGATATACTCCCACCTAGAAGTGGGAGTTTTAGTTTTTTGAGGAACCTTCATACTATTTTCCAAGAAGGCTGTATTAATTTATGACCAACAATGTACAAGAGTTCCCTTTTCTCCACGTCCTCCCAATGCTTGTTATCATTCATCATTTAGAAAAAAATATTTTTAGAGACAGAGTCTTGTTCTATCACCCAGGCTGGAGAACAATGGTGCGATCATAGCTCACTGCAACCCTGAACTCCTGGCTCAAGGGATCCTCCTGTCTCAGCCTCCCAAGTAGCTGGGACTACAGATATGCACTATGGCTATTTATTTATTTATTTGTAGAAACAGGGTCTCACTATGTTGCCCAGTCTGGTCTTGAACTTCTGGTCTCAAGTGATCCTCCCACCTCAGCCTCCCAAAGTGCTGAGATTACAGGCATGAGCCACCGCCCCAAACTTTCATTCATCTTTTTGATAATAGCCATTTTAACAGGTGATATCTTATTGTGGTTTTAATTTTCATTTGCCTGATGATTATAGATGCTGAGCATATTTTTACTTATCTGTTGGCCATTTATATCTCTTCTTTTGAGAAATGTCTGTTCAAATCCTTTGCCCATTTTAAAATCAGGTTATAGGTTTTCTTGCTATTGAGTTGTTTGAGTTCCTTATGTATTTTGGATATTAGCCCCTTATCAGATGCATGGTTTCCAAATATTTTCTCCCAATCTCTGAGATATCTCTGTTAATTGTTTCTTTTGCTGTGAAGAAGTTCTTTAGTTTGATGCAATCCCATTTGTCTATTTTTGCTTTTGTTGCCTGTGCTTTTGGAGTCCTATCAAAGAAATCATGGCCCAGACCAATGTCTTGGATATTTTCCCCCGTTTTCTTCTAGTAGCTTTACAGTTTCAGGTCTTACATTGAAGTCTTTTATGCATTATAAGTTGGTGTGAGATATGGGCCCAATTTCATTCTTCTGCAAGTGGATATCCAGTTGGATTTATTGAAGAGATTATCCTTTCCCCATTGTTTCTTTTTGGCACTTTTGATGAGAATTGATTGACTTTAAATACTTGAGTTTATTTCTGGGTTTTATGTCCTGTTCCATTGATTAATGTGTTTGTTTTTATGCCAGTAACATGCTGTTTTGATTACAGTAGCTTTATAATATACAGCCGTCCCTTCATATCCATGGAGAATTGCTTCCAGGGCCTCCTGCAGATAGCAAAATCCACAGATGCTTAAGTCCCTGATATAAAATGGTATAGTATTTGCATAAGACCAATGCATATCCTCTCATATACTTTAAATCATCTCTAGATTATTCATAATATCTAATACAATGTAAATGATATGTAAACAGTTGTTATGCTGCATTGTTTAAAGGGAATAATCACAAGAAAAAAGTCTACACATGTTCAGTACAAACACATTTTTTTCCAAATATTTTTGATCTGCCATTGGTTGAATCCACAGATGAGGACCCATAGATA
>NW_012134303.1:7048087-7123219 GCF_000956105.1 Propithecus coquereli | reverse complement strand
TTTTTTCCATCTTCTTCTCTGTTTGATTCCCAGTGGCTAACATAATGTGTGTTCAATAAAAATTTGGGGGGGAATTAATATATGTGACAGCTATCTTAAAGTCTAGAGAAACTGCTTACTAATTGTGCCACTGCTTCTGATCACACTTGGAGGTTCCATGAGGTGAAAATTTTTGGAACAGCCTTATTGAGATACAATTCACATACTATATACACTCCCCATTTAAAGTGTTCAATTAAGTGGTTTTTAGTATATTCAAAGAGTTGTACAAACATTACCATAATCAATTTTAGGAAATTATCATCACTCCACAAAGAAACTCTATACCCAATAACAGTCACTCCCCATTACCTGGCAACTTCTGCCTCCACCCCAGCCCTAGGACACCACCGATTTACTTTCTGCCAATATGGACTTGCTTAGTCTGGACATTTCTTATGAATAGACTCATGGAATAGGTGGTTTTTGTGACTAGTTTCTTTCATTTAGCATAATATTTTCAAGGTTCATTATATGTTGTAAAATGTATCAATACTTCATTTATTTTCTTGGCCAAATAATATTCCATTGAATGGATATACCACCATTTGTCTATCCATTCATCAACTGATGAACATTGGGGTTGTGTCCACATTTTGTCTATTATGGTTGATGAATATTTGGATTGTTTCCACTTTTTGGCTACAATGCTGCTATGAACATCCATATACATACAAGTTTTTATGTGAACATATGTTTTCATTTCTCTTGGGTACATACCTAGGAGTGGAACTGCTGGGTCATATGGTAACTCTATGTTTAACTTCTTGAGAAAATGCCAGACTATCTTCCACAGAGGTTGCACCATTTTACATTCCCATCAACAGCATGTGAGGTTCCAATTTCTCCACATCTTTGTCAACACTTGTTATTATCTCTTTTTTTATTACAGCCATCCTAGAGGGTATGAAGTGGTATCTCATGGTTTTTTTTTTTTTTTTTTTTTTTTGAGACAGAGTCTCACTCTTTTGCCCGGGCTAGAGTGAGTGCCGTGGCGTCAGCCTAGCTCACAGCAACCTCAAACTCCTGGGCTCAAGCGATCCTTCTGCCTCAGCCTCCGAAGTAGCTGGGACTACAGGCATGCGCCACCATGCCCGGCTAATTTTTTTTTCTATATATTTTTAGTTGTCCGATTAATTTCTTTCTATTTTAGTAGAGACGGGGGTCTTGCTCTTGCTCAGGCTGGTTTCGAACTCCTGAGCTCAAACAATCCTCCCGCCTCGGCCTCTCAGAGTGCTAGGATTACAGGCGTGAGCCACCGCGCCCGGCCGGTATGTCATGGTTTTGATTTGCATTTTCCTAGTGACTAATTACATTGAGCATCTTTTCATGTGTTTATTGGCCATTTGTATATCTTCTTTGTAGAAATGTACATTCACATCTTTTGCCTTGCTCATTTTTAAATTGAGTTGTCTTTTTATTATTGACTTGTAAGGATTCTTTATCTATTCTGGATACATGTGCTTACCAGAATATGGTTTGCAAACATTTTTACATCCCATTCTGTGGGTTGTCTTTTCACTATCTTTGATTCATTAAAGTTTGATACAGTCAATTTATCAATTTTTTTCTTTTGCTGCTTGGGCTTTTTGGTATCATATTTAAGAAAGAATTGCCTAATTCAAGGTCATGAAGATTTACACTTACATTTTCTTTTAAGATTGCTATAGTTTTAGAACTTACATTTGGGTCTTTGATTATTTTGAGTTAATTTTTGTATATAGTGTGAGGAAGAGGTCCAAAGTCATTCTTTTGCATGTGAATATCCAGTTGTCTCATCACTATTTGTTAAAAATACTCTCCTTTCCTCATTGAAATGTCTTGGCACCCTCATTGAAAATCTATCAAACATAAATGTAAGAGTTTATTTATGGACCCTTCATTCTATTCCATTGATCTATATGCCTGTCCTTATGCCAGTATCACACTGATGATTGTAGCTTTGTAGTAAGTTTTGAAATTGGGAAGTGTACATCCTCCAATATCTTCTTTTTCAAGATTGTTTTGGCTATTCTGTGTCTCTTGCATTTCCATATGAACTTAAGGGTCATCATGTCAATTTCTGCAAAGAAGCCAGCTGGGATTTTGATAGGAGTGTGCTGAACCTATAGATCAGTTAGGACAGTATCACTATCTTAACAATATTGTCTCCTGAGCCATGAACATAGAATTTCTTTCCATTTACTTATGTTTTCTTTGATTTCTTTCAACAATGTTTTGTAATTTTCAGTGTACAATTTTTATACTTTCTTGGATAAATTTATTCTATTTTATTCTTTCATTGCTATTGGAATTAATGGAATTGTTTTCTTAATTTCATTTGCATATTATTCGTTGTTGTTGTCTTTTTGTATATTTGTCCTGCAACTTTGTTGAACCCCTTTATTAGCTCTAATAGTTATCTGTGGATTCATTAGGGATTTTTATGTGTAAGATCAAGCCATTTGCAAATAGAGATAGTTTAACTTCTTCCTTTCTGATCTGGATGCCTTTTATTTCTTTTTCTTGCCTAATTGCCCTGTTGAGAACTTCCAGCACAATGTTGGGTAGATGTGGCCAGAGTGAACATTCTTCTCTTCCTGATCCTAGCAGGAAAGTTTTCAGTCTTTCACCATTAAGTATGATGTTATCTGTGGGGTTTTTATAGATGCCTTTCATCAGGTTAAGGAGTAAGATGAACTTTATTTGAAACTGGAAGACCTGTTTACCAATGATGGAAAGTTCAGGCCCAGTTGTATTTTCTCTCTTCTGGTATGGTACAATTCTTCTGTTTCTTATTCTCAAAACAGGGTGAGAATTCCTTAAGGGACAGACCTATACCTTATTCTGGATTTCAAACTGAGAATATTTCACTTCAGATAGATGTGTTTTGGAGATTGAGAATTTGAGAATTGTACAGAATCTTAAGAATTCATTTGTAAAACATCAGATGGCAAGTTTTCTTCCAGCCATGATTTTATTTAGTTTGTTTAAGTCTGGGTTCTGCCAGTACACCTCATCTTTTCCCTCATCTCCTTGATGAAAGTATGA
Organism: Propithecus coquereli; assembly: GCF_000956105.1. Taxonomy (NCBI): domain Eukaryota; kingdom Metazoa; phylum Chordata; class Mammalia; order Primates; family Indriidae; genus Propithecus; species Propithecus coquereli. The sequence continues at coordinate 7,120,150 of NW_012134303.1, read as the reverse complement.
GGATGAGGGGGAAGCATAAAGGACTCTCTTATATATGATATCTAATGATACAGTGCCATGGATGATAAGACTGCCTGGGTTCAAATTCTTGCTCTGCCACTTACACATTTGGCAAGTAATGTGTATGTGTCTCAGTTTCCTTATTTGAAAAATGAAGTTGATAAAATAATAATGATGATAATAATACCTAACTCATAGGGTCATTGTGAGGAACGAATTATTATGTATAAAAAGTACTTAGAACAGCATAAAAGTATTGAGAACAGTCCCTGGTACCATAGTAAACACTATTTATGTACTTGCAAGCAGGCTGTGGTGTTCAGTAACAAAATATGGGCTTAAGAGCCAGATAAATCCAAGTTGAAATCTCTGCTTAACAGCTTTTACTAGCTGCTATGGACTGAATATTTGTGTCCCCTCAAAATTCATATGTTGATGCCAAAATCTCCAATGTGGTGGTGTTTGGAGGTGAAACCTTTGAGAGGTCATTGGGTTTGCCACGTGGAGAAACCAGGAAGTGGGCCCACACCAGAACCTGACAACCTTGGCACCCTAATCTTGATCTTGGACTTTGCAGCCTCCAGAACTGTGAGAAATAAATGTTTGTTGTTTAAGCCATCCAATCTATGGTGTTTGTGCTATAGCCATCTGAAGAGATTAAGAGACCAGCTGTGTGGCCTCTGACAAATTAATATCTCTGAGCTTTAGTTTTATTTTTCATTCCAAATAGGAAACAAAGCCTAACTTACAGGGTTATTAGAAGGAATAAATTAGATAATTCCTGTGAAATATCTAACTCAAGATAATTGTAGGACAAATGACAACTATTATTGTTGTTGCTTTACTTACATTTTCTTATTTGAGGCCAACGAGGTCCTATCACTGAACTTTTCCTGCTCTTTAATAGTTCAGGCCTAGGGATGGTGAGAGAAAATTTCCTAAGGGACTTCAGTTGAAAACAAGTTTCTAAAATTACAAAAGTAATATATACTTGTAAAAAAGTCAAATTTTACAAAAGTATGTAGTAAAAGGTAAAAATCTGTTTTCACATCCATTCCTCCATTCATTTTACTTTCCCCTTTCTGGGGATAGCAACAACAACGAAAACAGCAACAAGAGTTTGGTTTATATCCATCCAGACATTTTTATATGTATTTACATAAATGTGAATATACATAAGAACATATACACACATATATTTCTACATTAATTGTACCTTACTATATATATATTGGTTTGTGGTTTTCTAATTTTACTCAAGTAAATCTTTTACAGCTTTCCATTTGAGTACATAAATATTAAATATTTACTTCATTATTCTTAATGGCTATTCAGTAACCCATAGGATGGATGTATCGGTGGTTTACTTTGGAAAAATCTTCAATTATTGCTCTCTGGATAGTCTCATGAATCTCTAATTGTAGCATGATTTTTTCTCACAGCCTGTATTTAACAATGCAATATGTAAATGTTCAGTTCAAGGCAAATTCATAGTTTGCACGGATCACGAGTGTTTTGTTGAATTCTAGGTCATAGGGACAGAATGGAAAGCTAAGTATCAGGCAGAAAGGGACTTCTTTAGATGGATCAGAAGGAAAAACGAGTCACTTAAATTAGTACCAGCTTTTAAATTATTTTTCCTGGTGGGTTCTAGTATTGAAAGACTAAATGAAAAAGAAGATGGGAGTGTAAATCAGCAAATTCAACAAAGACTTTGGGATGCTTACCAAATATAAAAGTAACTGCCGATCTGGTGGATAAATCACTGAAGTTACTATAATAATTAATCTTCTATACTGAGAAGTTGCCATAATAATCTTTTGTACTGAAAAGTTACTATAATAATTATTCTTTTGGATAAGAAACTGGCCCAAATAATTGAGAAATACCAAAAAAGATAACCACGTAGTTATCTACATGGTTAATAAATTCATAAAGGAGAAATTAAAATTAATGCTTCCAGAATAAGCAAAATACATTGTGTCAATTTCCAACAGATCCAAACTGTCTATGTGAGGCTGATGGAGGTGTCAGGATTGTGGGCAAGTATTCTCAAAGTTCAAAATTGTCACAACACTGAAGCAATGTGGTTATAAGAGGAGAAAATGTATATAGATGGAATCCTGTGTATAGATGGAAATGTCACTCACTCTAATATCTGAGCAGGAGGTTGTAATCAAAGCAGTTAGCAATTAGAAAGTACAAGGCCCTGACTCCCACAGAATTTCTGGTACAAGCAGCTCTGACAACACATAGAACTCTTGAAAGATACTTTGTGAGAAAGCTTTGTCAGTGGTAATGCCTGCTTTAATGACATCTGGAAACAGCTGTTTTTCTCCAAAAGACAGAAATACATCTAAGCCTGTCAAATACAGATAATAAGGTGCTTTCCTATCATTAACAAAATTATGCTTTTCTTATTGATTGAAAAGATCTGTTCACATTGTGAGGAGAATACATTACAGAACTATTGAAAAATATCATAAGGATGGCTGCAAAGCAGTGATTCCCAGCCCTAAATTTGCCACCCTCTGGGGTGGCTACAATTATCCTGGGCATCATCATGAGCTTTTTCAAAATTTCTGAAAACAAAATTAAATGAGACACTTTAATTTAAAAAAATATATGCCATACAGCATTTTGAAAAAAAAAGGGAGATGGCATAAAAGCAAGCTAACGTTAGCAGGGTGTTATAAACTCCCACAAGGTTGGAAGCCAATGATAGTAAGACTGGTACATATATGGATTGACTGGTAGTTTTTATGAAGTCAGAGAGTTGTACCAAGGCCTGTCATCAAAACAGTTATAATCAAGTGCATGAGTTTTCTATGTGTCTCAAAAGTGGCACTCACAAAAACAGTAATCCATAACTCTGTCTCTTTAAGTTTTGGATACTTTTTGTAGTTTAGAATTTCGTGAATGTCTGAAAATGTATTTTAATAAGAGCAATAAAATAATTCATTCATTGAAGAACTATTTACTTAGGGCATACTATATGGCAGGTACTGATACACACATTGCCTGCTAGGACGTTTTTATCAGCAATATATAAGAGTGCTGGTTTTCCTGAGCCCTTCTAATAGCATATTTAAAAATATCTTTAGCAATATCACATTGATGAAAAATGGTATCTTATTATGGTTCTTTATTTCTTTGAATACCAATGAAATTGGATAGCTTTTCATATGTTTATTGACTATATTTCCCTTTGTAGTTCTTTTTTGAATAATCTGCTCATATCCTGTGCTCATTTTTCTAATGATCTTTTTATTATTGGTTTGTACAGGTTCTTTATATATTACTGGGCCATCTATCTGACATTATTACAGCAGTTCCCCCTCATCCACTGGGGGTATGTTCCAAGACCCCCAGCAGATGCTTGAAACCAGTAATATTAATAGTACCGAACCCTATATACACTAGTTTTTTTTCCTATACATACACACCTATGATAAAGTTTAATTTATAAATTCGGCACAGTGAGAGATTAACAACAACAGCTAACAATAAAATAGAACAATTATAACAACATACTATAATAAAAGTTATTTTTTCCTTATTAAGCTGAGAGCTTTCACATTTTCATTTAAAGGAAACACTTTACAGCTTCCTTTTGGCATATCCAAATTGCCAGCATCACTACTCTCGCACCTTGGGGCCCTTATTAAATAAAATAGGGTTACTTGAAAACAAACACCGTGATACCATGACAGTTGATCTGACAACGAAAACAGCTACTAAGTAACTCACAGGTGGGTAGCTCAGGTGGGTAGCACTGACAGTGTGGTTATGCTGGACAAAGGGAGGATTCATGTCCCAGGCAGGATGGAGCAGGATAGCACGAGATTTCATCCCACTACTCAGAATGGCCTGCAATTTAAAACTTATGAATTGTTTATTTCTGGAATTATCCATTTAATATGTTTGTACAGCAATTGGCTGCAGGTAACTGAAACCATGGAAAGCAAAACCGTGGATAAGGGGGGGGGCTACTGTATATTCAAGTAGGAATTTCAAATAATTTTATAAGGTCTATGAGTATCCTGCAATTATGTTGATGCTGTTCACTTCTGTTTCTGCATTAAATCTACTTTTATGTACACAAGCAGGTTATGCTATAGTCCAACAGATTCCAGGAGTGTTCAATAAGCAATATTGTTCAGTAGTCAATAGAGAACAAATTGGACTATAATTTTGCCAGTGATTTAAAACAAAACATAATACAACATAAAAAAAACTCAAAGATGTTACTGTAGCTGCCACTATCAACTTCCTCATCATTCTTGAAGTTGGTATGAATAGTAGGATCTTTGGAATATTTGAGCACTTTTTTAGCACTACATATATTTAATATTTTAAAAGATTTATGCTGGCATCTAAGCCAAACTCTGTCACCTTGCTTTAAAAAAATCCTAGCAGGCATACACAATTAGGTCCTGCAGCTTTGTGAATATGACAGCAATACTGACCTTTTCACAAGAAATGGCAGAAACTAATTTGAGGGAACACCAGTGCTGCTCAGCAACTTGAACCATCATCCTCGATGATAAATAAGTATTAAAATGTCCATAGAATTCTTTTCTCTGTGTGCTTCAGAGTCAATAAACATTTTTGGGGTGCCTAATATGTGCCAGATGCTTTTACATGCAATCTTTCTTCCAGTCCTCACCACTGACATAAGTATCTCCATTTCCATATGAGGAGATTGTAACTCAAAGAGGTTATGTGACTTGTTCATGGTCACACTACCAGCTGTTAAGTGGCAGAGATGGGATTTAAAGCTAGATTTTCCAATTCTAAAAATCTAGTGCACTTTTGATTTGTGCCACAACTGTCCTCATCAGCAAGACTGGATGAGACATGTGGATGCCCAGGAAGGCTTATATTCTGCTGCCTCTTCAATTGAACATATTTAAAATATTTGCTCAATATTTATTGAATGAGAGTAGCAAGAGACTGAGTTTCTGTTAACAAAAGTGTATACCTTTTTCCTTATGTTCCAAATAGAGAATTCACTACACACACTTATAATAATAGCTACCGTTTATCGAGTGCTGTGTCAGGAAATCTTAGGAGGTGAGCAATGTTATCATCATTATTATCATCATCATCAACCCCATTTAATATGTAAGGAACAAAAGATTAAGTGACTTAGCCAAGATCACACAGCTAGTTAAGTGGCAGAGCCGGGATTGAATCTCAAGTAGGCTGACACCTGAACCGATAAGCTTAACCACTATGTTTTATTGCCTTTGACTACAGCAAAAATCCTGAATTGGCATTTTTACTTACTGATTTCTTACTTTCATTTCTTTTGTTTTGTTTTGTCACTCAAAACTAAATTCGATGACAGTAATTTACAGAGATATAATTATAAAATCAGGTAACTTACAAGGATATAGTTATAAAATCATATTCAAAAGATTTTAAAATTTTCCTCTTTTTTGTTGATTTTCTTGACAACAAACCATTTCCCACTTTTCTGTAGTTCTTGTTTTCTCTTTAGTTTCCTTTTGCAATTTTTGAAACCAGGAAACTTTGAGGAGATGTATTAGAGAATTTAAGATTTAGATAAGAAAATAAACCTCTCATTCCTGATAAACAGCACTGTGGCATGTAGTAGTTTGTTTCCCAATCTCAGCCGATCATGGAGAGTTGCCTACTAGAAGCAACTTCCGGCTTGCTAGCTCACCGCTGGTGGCACACCCTTTAACTTGCGCATGCTCGTCACAGAAATGGTGTGGTTGGCACTGGTGAGAATTGGCTTGTTGTTGCTTTTGATTTTTCACTCAAGGGCACCAACCTCCTTAGTGAAAGAGATTCTCGATTTTCATTTCCACAGTGACTATGGGAAGCACTATCGGAAACCCAAGGTAGTCGGCACCATATTTATGATTTATTCCAGAGTTTTTTAACACCCCTTTCAAATGGGTACCCTAGGCAGTTTCCTGGATGGCCCATTGCTTAATTCTCTTCTGTATCTCAGGAAGGCTGTGGAGGAATTGATGTATCTAATCTGGTTTTCACAATGGTATACAGAACTCAAGAGTTGATAAAGAAGGAGTACATGATTTGAATACCTGCATATTGATTCAAATATTAAAAGACAATTTTCTATGAGTTTTGGCCGATCATAGTGGGCATATAGATTATAGAACAAAACCTATTGAGTAGGTTTACCTACCCTGCCATTTGTAAACAGGTGAAACCTGTTTATAATGAATGTCAGAAGGCAGCTGTTGAATACTGCAGGTTGAATACTGATGTTGAGGGCTATGTAATTACAATGCAATTTTATTTCAGGACATTTCATATCTATAATTATAATGAGGTTTGGATAAATGAGAAAAATGACTCATCACAAGCAATGTCAGCCCATCTACAATCTGACCTTTACCTTTGTATTAATTAAAGCAAAACCTTCAAATAGAACTGGAAATGAAGGGTCACACCCAGTGCAAGTTCTCCCCAACCCTGGCTTCTTTTCTGTCCACTCGTTGTGTGTATTTTTCTGGAAAACTCAAAATTTTACTGCCTGAATACTTGTGGGTTCAATATCGTGCCTCTTCCCCTCCCCATTCTTTATGCTTTAGGTCTTTTTAAAAAAATAATTTACTATGTTAGAACATATACAACACAAAATTTACCATCTTAATTGTTTTAAATGTATAGTTCAGTGGCATTAGGTATATTTGTAATATTATGCAACCATCACGAACATCGGTCTCCATAACTCTTTTCATCTTGTAAAACTAAAACTCTGTACCCATTAAACAATAATTCCCCATTCCTCCTTTCCCCCAGGCCCTGGCAACCACCATTCTACTTTTTGTCTATGATTTTGACTATTCTTAAGTACCTCACATAAGTGAAATCATACAGTATGTGTCTTTTTGTGACTGGGTTATTTCGCTTAGAATAATGTCCACAAGGTTCATCCATTTTGCAGCATGTATTGGAATTTTCTTCCTTTTTAAGGTTGAATAATATTCCACTGTGTATATATACCACATTCATCTTAAACATTCATCTGTCAATGGATGCTTGGGTTGCTTCCACGTTTTAGCTATTATGAATAATGCTGCTACGAACATGGGTGTACAAATATCTCTTTGAGACCTTGCTTTCAATTCTTTTTGGATATATACCCAAAAGTGGAATTACTGGATCCTATGGTAATTCTATTTTTAAATTTTTGAGCAACCACCATATTGTTTTCCACAGAGGCGGAATCATTTTACATTCCTACCAGTGGTGCACAAATGTTCCATTTTCTCTACATCCTCACCAACACTTGTTAGTTTCTGTTTACTGATAGTAGCCATTCTATGCTTTAGGTCTTAATAAGATGTCTCTGACTAGGATTGAGGGTTTCAGATCAAGTAGAGAGAGTGGAGGCAGTTATATGTCTTGATACTCGAAAACACAAAACCAGGAGGTTTCAGACGCTGAAGAAAAATGCACAGTGATCACATTTTAGAATTTCAAATGAGAACAAATAGTCTGAAAATGGAACAGAATATGTGAAATCGGGACTGCCCCAGAAAACTTGAATAATTATAGCTATAATGTATTTTGAGCACTTACTATGTGACAGGCACTGGGAAGAGTACTTCCCATGTATATTATCTCATTTAATCCTTTTGACAACCTTAAGAGGTGGATCCTAGAATCTTCATCTCTGCAGATGAGGAGACTAAGGTATAGTGAGGTTTAAACTACTTTCCCAGGCTCACAGAGCAATTAAATGGCAGAGCTGGGATTCAAATCTAGGTCAGTCTGACTAACTCTGAAGGCCTTTCTCTTAAACACCAAGAGGCCCTGCCTGTCCCTTAGATGTTTATAGGCTCTAAACAATTTCTTTGCAGAAGGGATTGAAAGGTAAGAACCAAATCAATATTTCCATCTATGTACTACCCGCACAATTTTTCCATATCGAAAGACAACATAAATTATAGCTAGGGTGTTTGGGCATGCTCGCTGTCATTCCCTGGGGGCGGGGGTGGGAGTGGGGGTGGCAGCCTTCCCTACCTCAGGTGCATCCCCATAAGTCTATCTAGCATCCATCCTTGGCCAGCCAAGTTGGTCTCTGAAAAGTGAACTGCCACGGCTCTACCTACTTTAACCTCCTCGTAAGCAGTAATAATCATGAAATCATGGGTTGGATATTAGATGGATTTTTAAATGCACATCAAAATAAATAATGTTCATTGTGAACACCTAAAATCATTTCATGTACCACCAAGGGTACATATACCATATAGATGAGAGCACTGATCTCCATGGATTTCTTTTCTTTTTTTCTTTTCTTTGTGTGTGTTTCTGTTTGTTTGTTTGTTTGTTTTTGTTTGGTGAGATAGGGTCTCTGTCACCCAGACTGGAGTGCAGTGGCATGATCACAGCAGCTCACTGCAACCTCCAACTCCCAGGCTCAAGCAATCCTCCTGGCTCCGCCCCCCAAGTAGCCTAGGACTACAGGCACGTTCCACCATGCCTGGCTACTTTTTAAAAGTTCCTTGTAGAGACAGGACCTCATTGTGTTGCCCAGGCTGGTCTCAAACTCCTGGGCTCAAGTGATCCTCCCACCTCGGCTTCCCAAAGTGCTGGTATTACACGCATGAGCCACCACACCATGCCTGGCCTCTAAGTGATTTTCTAACCTTGACAGTCAATGAAACACCTAACCTCTAAAAATAATTCCAAAATCTTGAGACTGGTTTAGGCAGGATGGCAATTTGCCAATCCTTGCTCATTTTCTCTTCCTGTAGTCTCCAGTCTCTACTCAACTGTCCTCCATTTTCTGAGAGATATTTCACAGATTTTCAGAGAAAACTAGGCACTTCTGAAACAGCAAGCTGCTTCTATTAATATTTCTACAACTGCTGATCTTCAACCTCCAGCTCAGGTGTCACAACCTTAGAGGTGAGACACTAACCTTTCTTTGATCACCCAATTTAAAGTACCCCTCATAATGTTACCCTGTTTTCTTTTTCTTTTTCTTATAACACTGACTTATTACTATGTGAAATCATCTTCTCTGTCCATTGACTTGCACACTGCCAGTCTCCCCACTAAATAATAAGCTGGGGGCAGTTCCTGACATCTATCATCATGCCTGGCATGTAGTATGTGCTCAAAGAGTACTTGTCAAATGAATGCACAAGGTAAACTAGTGATTCTAAAGTTGGGGTAGAGCTGTGGAGATGATGAAACAGAGGCAACACAAGGAAAGCTGAACTTTGAGTGATGTAATTTATCCAACTAAGGCAAAGTGGGCACCTACCTGGCAACAAAACTATCTGAGGTACTCACACCACCCATTCCTTCTTGAGCTCTTACTGTGTTCAGGGCATAGTGCTAAGCTGTCTGTTGTGGACTGACTGCTATTGAGCTCTGGGGCCTATATCATTGGTAATCCTCAGTTTGAGTCATTGAACTCATGCTTACTGATTGACTACTATATGTCAAGCACTGTTCTATGAGATACAGCAGTAAGCAGGACAAAGTTCCTGCCCTCTAGTAAGGGTCAAATCAAGATTAGGCACATAAATATATGGTGAGTTTTTCTCCCAGATGGCATTTCCTAGTGATCCTTTGACTTTCCAGCAAAACCAGATCTTTGCTCTCAAGGTGGTCTTAGAATCATCCTCCTCTACCCCAACGCTCTTTTTTTTTTTTTTTTTTTTTGAGACAGAGTCTCACCCTTTTGCCCGGGCTAGAGTGCCGTGGCGTCATCCTAGCTCACAGCAACCTCAAACTCCTGGGCTCAAGCAATCGTTCTGCCTCAGCCTCCCGAGTAGTTGGGACCACAGGCATGTGCCACCAGGCCCAGCTAATTTTTTCTATATATTTTTAGTTGTCCCATTAATTTCTTTCTATTTTTTAGTAGAGACGGGGTCTCGCTCTTGCTCAGGCTGGTCTCGAACTCCTGAGCTCAAACAATCCACCCACCTCGGCCTCCCAGAGTGCTAGGATTACAGGCATGAGCCACCGTGCCCGGCCAGCCAACACTCTTATATTGATACTGTCAGGAACTATGCCGAGGGCTTTGCATGCATTATATGACTGAGTCTTCCCAATAATCCCATGAAGAAGGTACTATTATTAACCCCATTTTACAGAGGAGGAAACCAAGGCATGCTGAGATTAAATGATTTCTAATGTCATGTGGTTATTATGTGGTAGAATGGATTCAAAGCTGGGCCAGGTGTCCTCTAGAATTGTGCAATGCAGTCTCCATCCAGAGTCACTGTCCTTAACCACGAGTGTGCAATGATGCCTCATATATTACATATGCCCTCCCTTCACTTAGGCAATCTAACTCTGACGACTCTGGCAACCCAGATATTCTCAGGCTGTAGGGTCTGCCCAAGAAGCTGGCAATAAGGTAGGCAAAAATGTTCCAAGGTCTGACTCCGTGTGGTCCAGAATAGGAGGCATCAGTAGACATATGTTATGGAGCAGTTGTTACATTTCATTACACCCTAGGAATGACACTGTCCTCAGTAAAGATTAAATTATTGAAGATATAGTTCAAAAGGAAAACAGTATATATTGGGACTTCTTTCATTTAAAAGTGATTAAACACAAAACAATTAAAGAAAAGCTGAGGAAAACAGCTAGTGAATTTGTAGAGAAAATATTAAAAACATATCTCAATATAGGCAACTCAAATTAAGATACATTTGTGCTACCAGCTCTATCATAATGTATCTTTTAGGTTCAATATAGAGCTAAAAGCTATAAAATATGTTTTGTTCTTACACTGATTCTACATTTTACTGAAATATATTCATTTTTCAGTGCCTTTTCAAAGTAATTTCTCTTACCTTATTTCATTTTAGTCTCAAGAAAACCTTGTAAAGTAGATGAGGGAGGGTATTATCTTTGTTTTACACAAATATAAATTTAAGGTACAAAGAAGGCAAGTAAGTTAAAGTACATTAAATTAGAATTGTAGCAGTGAAATTTGCTCCACACCACCAGGGTGCAAAAATGTCACATTTCTTTATATTCTTACAACAAAATGCAATCTGCTTTGAGCCTTTCACCTTCCCAGCTGGATAAAAATTCAATCTCACTAGAGGCCCTCCCTCTGCCAAGGTTGTATGAAGACCCTAGCAAATCATACAGACCAGAACTTCTAGGGTAGGCCCTCTGCCCTTTTGTACGTACACATCATTACTGATGTATTTGTCATGCAAGTCCCGTTGAAGGTAGATGGGTGAGCTGTTTCTGTGCCACCCTTGCACATTGGTGGTGACAGTGGGGTGTTTTGGCTGAGGTTGGCAGCCTCACAAATAGCCTCCCTTAAGTGTGCCATGTCTCCATTCTCCTTTGAGATCTTGCCTCTTCTTTGGGGCACTAAAAGAAAGTAAAGGTAGTCCTTAATGCTCATGGAATCTGTCATTATTTCTATCTCTTTTCTGGTCCTAGAGAAGTTCAACTTCTATGTCAGACAGCTTCTCCCACCTCTACTCAAAAGTGCTCACCTGTTAATCCTCAGGGATGAGTCAGCATAATTTCTCTCAATGAACGTAAGGCTTTTGAAACTAAAAGCTCTGGATTCAGGTGATCTTCCAGGTGCCTGGCAATTTCTGCTTTTGACCTTGCAAACAAAAGCCCCCAAGAAAGGGGAACATAAATGCTTGGCTACATTTAATTTGAGGGAGGGAAAAAGACCTACGACAACAAGAATAAGTTATAAAAGTTAGTATCTGAATATATAATTCTGCCACAAACTTTATTATAATTCTTATTGGTAGTTTTTTATGTTAGACATGTTACTGGTAAGTCAGCAGTAACCACAGATCTGCATTTTTGCAGTTGAATTTTCAAAACACACAATGCTCCTACTGCTGTACTATATATTGTGTGCCATATGTAAGAAGAAAAAGATATGGGTTTTGTCTTTGAGATGTAAAAAAATGAATCTACAATATGCTCTTTGGCAATCTGTTGCTGATAACTTTCAGATCCCACACCTAAGGGGCTAGGATATTCTTTTCTTTAGAATACAAAAGAAATTCTGTCATAGGTAGAATTCTTTTCTTTAGAGAATGCCCTCTATGGAGAATACCTTCCTTTTTTTATCCTTCTTGCATTCACTTAAGAAACATTATGTGCTAGTCACAGGGCCAGAGATATAAAGACTCACGACAGTGTCCATGCCCTTCAGAAATGGAGACTAGGTGAAGGAAGAAATATCTACAATATCAGAGTGGCCTGACAGAGGAAGCAATATTTAATTTAGGACTTAAAGGATGAATTGGAGTTTATTAGAAAAGAAGTGGGTAGGAATGTTCCAGAAGGAGGAAACAGCATGGGCAAAGAAGGGAATAAAATAAATTCCCTAAAATAAAAACAGGGAAGTGAAAGCACATAGCATGCTCAAGGAACTGTCAATACTCTGACTGGAGTACAAAGTCTGTGGGGGATAACAGTGGAAAAGCAAGGCTAGAAAACTGGTCTGGGGTATGACTGTAAATGTTCCTATATACAACGCTAAAGAGTTTGGGATTCTTATAGGCAATGAGAAATTAACCAAAGATTTTAAGCAAGGAAATGATGAGATCAGAACGGTATGGTTTGGATGTTTCTTCTGACACGAGTGGCAAGGATGCACTGGAGGAAGATGAGACTGGATACAGAGAGAGTAGTGAGGTGGCTCCTGGTGGGAGTTGATGGAAGTGGAATGGATTTGAAGTAATATTGATGGACTAAGCATAAAAAATGAGATATAAGTAATAGGGAAAGATAACTCTTAGGCCTGGATAAATAGGTAGATGGAGATGGCAGTAACCAAAATAGGGAATACCCAAGAGGGCCAAGGTTGGGTATAATGAGTTTGTTTCAAATATGTTGCATTTCAGGTGTCTTTGGGATATCCAGGTGAAACTATTTCATAAGCCAATTGAAAAAAAAATCAGCCTGTAGCTTGGTTAGAGAAGTCAGGGTTGGAGTTAAGAGATTTGGGAGTCATCAGCATATAGGTGTTGAGTGAACCAATGGCAACAAATGCAGAACAAAAAGAAAGGGCTGAGGATAAAGGCCTGAAGGGCAGGTAGCTGGAGTAACAGAAGATCCTAAAAGACACTGAGAGAAGCAGCAATCAGGTGAGGGCTAGAAGAGAGACCCAGGAGAAGAGAGATCCTGAAAGGGAGGGGTCATGAGTAACACACACAGAGTAGAGGCCAGATAGGACAAGGAATGGAAGGGCCACTATGAATTGGGCAATTTGGACATCACTAGTGACTTTTATTGAAGCAGTAGTGACAGCATAAGCCAGATTGCTGTGGTTTGAGGGCTAAAGAGGAGATGAAAAAGGGGAAATGGAATATGAGAATTACTCTTTCAAGAAGGCTGGCAGTAAACAGAAATTGAGAAGTAAGATGGCAGCACAATAGGCAAAGTTAAAAGAAAGATTGTTTAATATGGGAGAATGCCTATGAAAAGTGGAATGGAGATACGAGAGAGGAGAGGGAATCAAGTCTCACAGAAATTAGTGGAGGATGGGTTTTAGTTCAGTACTTCTCAAACTATCTGTGGTGAAGGATCAGCTTTTTAAATTTCCAATGTATTGCAGACTGGTACTTCTGTAAAATATAATAAAAATGAATTACCAGAAAAAATACAGTGTAAAAACAAAAACATTCAAAATATAAGCCCCAATTTTTCATTATTAGGTCCAATGAACATAAAATTTCTTTATCAAATGTCTATAGAAATTTCTAAATTTTAACTCTAAATTTCAGTTCTTATGTTGTTGTGGATCGGTATCTAACAGTTTGAGGATTGGAAAGGATCCACGACCATACTTTGAATAGCACTATTCTAAACCAGAGGTAGAGGAAGCTGGAAAGGAGGAAAGAAAGAATGCCCCTTCCAAGAGAGGAGGGAAGCAGGAAAGGATGGGAGAATAGAGAGAGAACTTTGGAATGGGGTGAAGAAGGGTGCAAGGAATTCCCAACTGAAAGTCATTTTTTTCTTGTGAGGTAGGAAGCTTGATTTTTCCGAAATGAGTAAAGGATGAAGGGGTTGGGGGTGGGAGGATTGGAGTATAGTAATGGCTTGAAACAGCTGCTGTGGGAAATGAGAAATGGAACTGAATAAAGATAAATAAAAGAGTTGTAAAACAATAGAGAAGGCCCAAATGAAGCTGGAAATCATAAATTTGTTACGGAGCCAATCAGTTCAATTTTGTGATTTTTTCTTTCCTTGTAGTTTTGCAGCCTCAAAGCAGGGGTGGAGAAAACATATGGTGGAGTTCTGGTAATATGGTGGGCTAGGTATGCAAACTGACTCTCCCACAGGAAACAACTCAAGACACTGAATAAAATGCAACAAGCATTTTCTTAAAGGTATTAAAGAGCTGGAAAGATAGTAAGGAATTATAAGCCCAGATCTAAGTGAAGGCAGAGATATAAAGTTACTTCTTTGAGAATGTTCACTGAACCTAATTTAAGCCTCAGGGAAAAAGCCATAAGGGATGTGAAAAGACAAAGCAAAGGGCCTATCCAAGGTGGGATGTTTAATAAGGTTCCTCCCTAGATAAGACTAGAATAAGAAAGAGCTAAATCATCAGCATACCAGTGAACCAAAAATAGCCCCCTAAACACACACACACACACACACACACACACACACACACACACACGACTTCGAGGAAAGCAGGTGTGGTACTGAGTGGAGGGAAGGGGACACCTTCCCTGAGAGATTGTAAACACAATTTCATCTAATAAAGATTTATAACCTAAATTTTCATTACAAAGGTGCTTCCAAATACCTCAAGCTCAGAATTTAGTTTAAAGTAGACCCAGACTGGTAGTGTCACCAAACACCTGGCAGAATGCAAACCCTCACTGCTGGAACCTACCCTTATCATATTCCCACAAATAATTTTCCAAAGAAACAAGGAGGATCTTAATTAAAATCCAAAGCATACAACGAAATAAGGCACCTACATAAGACAAATAGGAAGTTCAAAATAAGATAGATTTGAATCCAAATATATGAGTCATTATATTTAAATACAAATAGACTAAATGCTGTGTTACAAGATAGTCAGATGGAATTTTCAAAATCCAACCATATGCTGTTTACAATTGAAGTATAAAGATACAGAAAGATTGACAGTAAAAGGATGGAAAAAGACATATCACACAAATACTAACTAAATGAAAGCTAGTACTGCTATTTTAATACCTCACAAAATAGATTTGAAGCAAAAATTCACTACTAAATATGTGGAGGGTCTTTTTTTAAAATAAAAATCCAATACAACAAAACGATACAAAAATGTTAAATTTGGATGAACCTAATAATAACCTGAAAATAAATAAATCAAAAATTAACAAAAGATCAAGGAGAAATAGACAAGTCCATAATCATGAAAGATTTTAACTTATCTCTTTCAGTAATTGATAGAATAAATAGACCACAAAAATCAATAAGAATATAGAAGATTTGAATGACACAATTAACAAAATTGAATTAATAGGGTATAGAACATTGAACCCAACAATTACAGAATACATATTCTTTTCAAGCTCCTAGAGAACATTCACCAAAATTGACCATTATACTGAGTCATAAAGCAAAGAATTGAAAGAGTACAAATGACACTCTACAATCAAAATGCAATGAAGCCAGAAATAAACAACAAAACGATAACTAGAAAAACCACATATGTTTGAAATTTTTAAAACATATTTCTAAATAAACCATAGGTCAAAGAAGAAATCATATTGGAAATATAAAATATTTTGAACTGATCTGAAATGAAAATTCTACCTATCAAAACTTGCGGGATGCAACTAAAACAGTACTTAGAGGGAAAGATATAGCCTGAAAAGCTTATATTTGAAAAGGAAAAAAAAAAGGCTGAAAATGAAAGAACTAGGCATCCATCTTAAAGAGCTATAAAAAGAACAATAAAATAAATCCAAAGAAAATATATGGTGAGGTTGATCCAGGATTAGGGGTTGGCAGAGCAGATGTGGTTGAAGGTAATGAGTATGAGGGAATTGAGGAACCTAGTGAAAATGTAGGCAAAACGACTGGTAATGGGGATCAAGCTGAGCAAAGAAGGAGGGTAAAGTGGAGGTGGGACAAGGAGAGGATATCTGGAAGATTGGAGAATAAAGAAGGGTCTAGGGACATCAAGGTCAAAAAGACATGAGATCACAAAGCAATTTAATGGGCATGAGGTAGTGAGAGGTAGATAGGAGTTTTTGATCTGCATGGATTTTTTAAATTAAAGAGTTTATATACGAAACAGTTCTAAATGAAGGAAATATTTACAGTGTGACCATGTGAGTGGGGTCCTGAAATGGGGTAGAGTCCTCTTAATTGTTTGCTTATAAGTCTTAATCTTATTCTAAACTAGTTTTTAAGACCTTACAGGATAGGAAAACATCTTACTCATCTCTACATCCTCATCGTGGGGTCTGGCACAGACAGATGCTAAGCAAATGCATGTTGAATTGCATGAGCTAAAGATATTAGAATAGATCAAGGAACTCTGGAGTCGGGATGTAGAAGAGTCATCCCTATTGATGTTCAAGTTCTTCAGGCTTGTAAGAGGAGCTGAAGACTCTAAGCTAGGGGCAAGAATCCCTGGCAAATGGAGGGGAGTAATCTAGAGGTCAGGAGATGACAGTAGAGAGAAATTGGAAAAGGGTGGCATAAACACATGGTGTGCCTTCCAGCTTACTGATGGACTCTGAAGGTATATTTTTTGCATATGTAATGAGATCAGACATTGTTTTTATCTCACTTGACATACATAATCCTCCAAAGTTACCACCTTGTTTGTCATCATCACTGAATATAGTCACAGGCCAGAGGTTATGCCAGGCATGCACAACAGTGTCTTTTGTCACTATGTTCCAAGTTGGCCACAGAATATATGGCATCCTTCATGCTAAACTCCTTTTGAAAACCTTCCACATGCATGCCTCCGTTCACTGCTACTAGCATGCTGCTCAAGAAAGTGTTATTATATTTACTCTTCATTGATGTAAGGATATCTTCGTTACATGGCCGAATTAGTGAGGTCACATTTGGCGGAAAGTACATGGTATAAACTGTAGTCAGTGTCTTTGTGGGGCAATAACACCAAAATAGTGATGTTTCATCAGCATTATAGACTTGTTATGGCACCAGATTTTCATCAACAACAGCTTTGGCAAACTGGTCAATGAATTTCTCCTCTGCTTCATGATCAGCAAATGCTTTATCACCACAAATCTTTAAAAATTCAGTGCCATGTCTTTTCTTAAATTTCTGCAACAGCCTGTGGAATATTCATAGCTTTCTCCAATTTTCAGTTCATTGTGATAGAATTTTGCTTGTTTCGTGATCAGAATATCATTAAGTGGTGTGTGTTCACTGTGATACTGATGGATCCACTCTTTCAATACATGATAAAGATCTTCATTTTTAGTTTTATGCATTTTTTAAAAAATCTTTCACTAACTTCTTTTCATCACTTTCAGCACAGAATATCCCTCTGTTTCTTCAGATTATATATGGTGGTTATCCTAACACCATAGTCTTCTATAAGAAATTTCATACTTACACCACTGTCCAGTTTCTCCAACAGCTTGACTTTTTGTACTATAGATAACCATAAATGCTTCCTCTTTTTCTTATCACTGTCACCCATAGGGTCATCTACTGGCCCTTTTGACATTTTCAACAATATCTTTACACCACAGGGCAGAAAATAAGCATAAACACACAGTGAATAATGCACGTAGGTCTTGGCCCACGTAGGGCATTGTAGGGAACCTGCCATTGGCATGTCTGGCCTGCATATTTGCCATTTTATTACCCTGTGGGTGTACTTGTGTGGGGGAATTTGTTCATGTGCGGAAAAGATATATCACAGCTGAAGGGGACTGGGAAGTACTTTTTTCCCTTGGGGACATTGAATAAGCTGTGTGTTGTGTGCTTGCATTTTGACTGCAACCTATCACATGAGGTCAGGTGTGGAATTTTCCACTTGGGGCATCATGTTGATACTCAAAAATTTTCAGATTTTGGAGCATTTCAGATTTTAGATTTTTGGATTAGGGATGCTCAACCTGTATGGATAATGGGCTTAGAAAAGGCTTCCATTTAGGAAGGTCATGAGAGAAGCAGGCTTGTCAAAGGAAAACAGTTTTCAACAAGACAGTGTAGAACATAGTTAGGAACAGATATGGCAGAACAGGCAGAACTGGTCTTGTAGTGGATCTGTCATTTACTATCTGTATGATCTTGGGCAAGTTAGTTACACTATCTAAGTCTTGATTTTCTCATCTGTAAAACCGGAACGATGATAATCATCCCAACCTCAGAGAGCTATTGTGAGGACAAAATAATATACTACACAAAAAGTCCTTAGCACAGCCTGGTATATGGTAAACACTTAATAAAATTAGCTTTAAATGAAGAAAATAGCCACCAAGGAAAAATTCCATTGCTTGAGTAATTTTTCCAGACCAAAAGGTCCCAATAATAGTAATAGCTAACATTTATAGAATGACTACTTTGTGTCAGACAGTATGATAAAGATGTTATAAATATGACCTCATTTAGTCTTTATGATAACCCTATGAGGAAAATAGCATTATTTCCATTTAGGAGATAAGGAAACTGAGGTGTGTAGCATACGATGCTACATGTCCTCTCCTCCCATTCTATTCTCCCTTTCTTTATCTAGGTAAATAGCTAGATTATAATTCCTAGACTGCTTTGCAGTTAGGTAGAACCATGGGACTAACTTTTAGGCAATGCAAATGAACAAAAGTCATGAGTACCACTTCAGCTAGGGCTTTAAAAAGAGTGAGTATACCTCTACACTCTGCATTCCCTTCTGCCAGCTGGATGGCAACAAGTCTCATGAGATGACAAAGTCACAAAATGGAATTAGCCTGGGTCTTTGAACGACCCCATGGGATGAGCCATCTGACTAAGAGGAATGGAGGAATACCGATTTAGAACTGTTAGGTGAGTAAGACATAGAGTTTTGTTTAATTAAGCTATTATATTTTTGGGTCTACTTTTTAGAGCACTTAGTCTACCTAACTAATACAAATACTATGCTAAGCACCTTCTTTTTTTATTTCAATAGATTTAGGGAGTACAAGTGTTTTTTTTGTTATGTGGGTATATTGTATAGTGGTAAAGTCTGGGTTTTAGTGTACTCATCACCCAAATAGTGTACATTGTACCCAATAGGTAACTTTTCACCCCTTACCCTCCTCCCACCCTCCCAATGTGTTCAGCATAGAGAATACCAAGGGTGTGGCCAATTGAACTTTTTTTTTTTTTTAAAACGTAGTCTCACTCTGTTGCCCAGGCTGGTTGGAGTGCAGTGGCATGATCGTAGCTCACTACAGCCTCTAACTCCTGGGCTCAAGCAATCCTCCTGCCTCAGCTTTCCAAATAGCTGGGACTACAGGCATGAGCCACTGCGCCCAGCTTGCTGAACACTTTAGAGACATTCTTTTATTTAATCTTTACGACCATTTTATGAGGTACATACTGATATGTAATTTAAGAGATAAGGAAAATGAGGTTAGGTAACTTGCTTGAAGTTGTGCAATGAATGGGTGATATGCTAAAGGCCTGAGAATAGATGCTTGCTACAGCCCCAGCCAAGCTATGCCCAAAGCAATCACTAGGCCCTGTTGTGATTCTGGAGAGCAAAAGTTTACTGAAGCTGTAAAAATATGACATCAAAATTTTCACTGGAACCCTAAGGTTGGTTTATTTATTTATGTATTTATTTCAGAATATTATGGGGGTTGATCAAGTTGATTTATAAAATTAACATCCTTCTTCTTTGTTTTTCAACTGTCTACTTCTCTCACACCATCACTCTACAAACAGCATGAAAAGCACCAAAACCCAGCCATCTTATTGTCTGTCTTCTTCCTGTGCTCATCATTTCCATCCAGCTCAGTTCTCTTTCTTCCCTGGCTGGTCCTATCATATTGATCTCCCTATTCGTGAGACTAGAAAAGAATAATAATTGATGCTTTGGGATCTCAGTATTTGGGTCTGTCCAAGAATTACTTGTAGGTCTACTTCACTGAAGACTGTAATGATGACCATCAAAGAAATAATACTGATTAATAATAATAATAATTATAATATATTATAATTAAAATAATAATAATCATTAATAATAATGATGGTAATTATGACTACTTATGATATCTCTAGAAGTTATCCCTGATTAAATAAAAGCCCTCCTTTGACCCAACATTCCTCTCCAGCTACTATCTCATTTCTCTGTTTTCTTTGGAGCCAGATCTTTTAACAGAGTTGTCTGTACACACTATCTGCAATTCCTCACCATTCACTTTTCCACTCTTTTCAGTCTGGCTTCTGGCCCCAGCACCCCAATGAAATTACTCATGTTATTGCAACAAGCAACATCCATATGGCAAAATCCAATAGACACTTCTCTATCCTCATTTTATTTGAGCCTCTTGCAGCATTTAACATTATTAACCATTCCTCTTTCTTAAAAGATTTTCTTCTTTGGATATTACAACACGATACTCTGTTGGCTTTACCCCTACCTCACTGGCTACTCTTGTTTAGTTTCCTTGGCAGATTCATTCTAATATTGCCCTACCCTCAAGATTAAATCCTGGTCTTCTCTTTTTTCTTTATATTACTTCTCTATGTCATAGTCTCCAGACCATGGCTTCTAATACTATATATATGCTAACTCCCAAATTTATTTCTCTAGTCGAGACTTTTCATCTGAACTCATGACATACATATCTGTTTACCTACTTGACATCTCCATTTTCATATCTAACAGACACCTTAAATTTATTATGTCAAGAACTTTTGATATCCTCTGAACCTGCTCCTGTCCTTATGTTCTCTAACTCAATATGTCATTACCAGTTACTTAAACCAGAAATCTAGTCATGATTATTAATTCCTTCCTTTTCCTCACCTCAACAAGAAATCTATCAGTAAGTCTTGTTGAGTCTATCTCCAAAATTTACATAGAATCTCTCCCTTCTTTTCATCTTAACTACTAACACCTAGGCCCAGGCCTATCATGGGTTACAGATGTCTTCTGACTGATCTCCTTATCTCTGTTTTGTTCTCCTCCATTACATTCTCAACATAGTGGCAAAACTGATTTTATTAAACTCTCTAGTGTATTCCCATTTCTCTTTGAATAAAAGCCAATTACTTTATCATGGCTATGCATGATCTACTCTTGAACTTCAATAAGGAAACAGAAGATTTGAACAACACTATACACCAACTAGACCTAACATATGTTATTCTACCCAATAACAGCAGAAGATATAATCTTCTCAAGTGCACAGGTAACATTCTCCATGAGAGACCATATGCTAGGCTATAAAACAAGCCTCAAAAAATTTTAAAAATTGAAAGCATACAAAGTATATTTTTTACCACCATGGAATGAAATCAGAAATAAATAACAGAAGGAAATTTGGGAAACTCACAAATATGTGAAAATTAAACAACATACTCCTAAATAACCAATAGGTCAAAAAACTCACAAGGAAAACTAGAAAATACTTTGAGATGAATGAAAACAAAACCACAACACATCAAAATTTATGGGATGCAGCTAAAGTAGTGCTTAGAGAGAAATTGACAGCTCTAACACCTATATTAAAAAGAAATAAATAATTCAAATCAATAACCTAACTTGCCTCCTAGGAAACTGGAAGAGCAAACCAAACACAAAGAAAAGAGAAGGAAAAAAATAAAGATTAAAACAGAGATAAATGAGATACAGAATAGAAAAACAATAGAGAAAAGTAATAAAACTAAAACTTGGTTCTTTGAAAAGAACAGCAAAATTGACAAACCTTTAGTCAGACTGACTAAGAAAAAGAGAGAGAAGTCTGACATTACCAAAATCATAAATGAGAGGAGGGGACATTGCTACAGACCTTACAAAAATAAAAAAGGTTGTAAGAGAATACTATGAACAATTGTATGAGGACAAATTAGATAACCCAAATGAAATGGACAAATTCCTCGAAACACACAAACCACCAAAATTGACTCAAGAAGAAGGAGAAAATTTTACCAGATCTATAACAAGTAACTATTAATAGATTGAGTCAGTAATTTTAAAAACTCCCAACAAGGAAAAGCCCAGGATCAGATAGCTTCACTGGTAAATTCTACAACACATTTAAAAGATAATTAACACAAAATCCTTCTCAAACTCTTCCAAAAAACAAAAAAAAATAGAAGAGGAAGGAAACTTCCCAACTTATTTACGAGACCAGTATTATCCTGATAACAAAACCAGACAACAAACACCACAAGAAAACTCTGGCCATTATCTCCTATGAATATAGATGTAAAAATCCTCACAAAAATACTAGTCAATGGATCCAGCAAAATATAAAAATGATTAAACACTATGACCAAGTGGGATTCATCCCAGGACTGGAAGGATGGACGGATGGTTTCATCCCAGGATTGGTTTACTATCCCCAAATTGATTAATGTAATATACCATATCAATAGTATAAGGGACAAAAACCACATGATCCTATCAATAGACACAGAAAAAGCATTTGACAAAAATCCAACCTGTTATGATAAAAAAAAATACTCAACAAACTAGGAATAGAAGGGAACTTCCTCAACTTAATAAATGGCATCTATGAAAAACCCACAGCTAACATCATACCTAAGGTAAAAGACTTTCCCCCCAAGATCAGGAACAAGATAGAGATGTCCACTTTTACCAATTCTATTCAACATTGTACTAGAGGTTTTAGACAAGAAAAAGAAATAAAATGCTTCTAGAGTGGAAAGGAAGAAGTAAAACTATTTACATATGATATGATCTTGTATACAGAAAATTCTAAAAAATATCCAATATAAAACTATTAGGACTAATAAATAAGTCCAGCTAGGTTGCAAGGTACAAGATCAATGTAAAAAAATCAATTTTTAATACAGTGAATAATTCAAAACCGAAATTAACAAAATGACTCAATCTACAGTAGCATCAAAAAGAATAAAATACTTAGGAATAAATTTAACAAAAGAAGTGCAAAATTGTACTATCAAAACTACAAAACATTGTTTAAAGAAATTAAGAAGACCTTAATAAGTAGATCAAAATCCTATGTTCATGGATTGGAAGATTTAATATTGTTAAAATGTCAATATTTCCCAAGTTGATCTATATTCAGTGGATCCCTATCTATATCCCAGCTGGCTGCTTTGCAGAAATTGACAAGATTATTCTGAAATTCACATGGAAATGAAAGGGTCCTAGAACAGCCAAATACAATGTTGAAAAAAGATGAACAATTTGGAGTATGCACATTTCCCATTTTCAAAACTTGCTGTAAAGCAATAGTAATCAAGACAGTGTGGTGTTAGCATAAGGAAAGACATATAGATCAATAGAATAAAATAGAGAGTTCAGAAATAAATCCTTACATTTATTTTTTTATTGGTTTTTGACAAGGTTGCCAAAACATTTCAATGGAAAAGGAAGAGTCTTTTCAACAAATGGTGCTGGAAAACAACTGGCTATCCACACACAAAAGAATGAACTTGGATCCCTTCCTCACATTATATACAAAAATTAACTCAAAATGGATCAAAGACCCAAATGTAAGAGCTGAAACTATAGAAATCTTAAAAAGGAAACATAGGTATAAATCTTTATGACCTTATATTTGGGTATAGTTTCTTTAATATATTATCAAAATTATAAGCAACAAAAGAGAAAATTGGTAAGTTGAACTATGTCAAAAATAATAACTTTTTTTGCTTCAAAGGACACCATGAAGAAAGTGAAAAGATAATCCAAAGAATGGAAGAAAATGTTTCAAAATAATATGCCTGATTTAGGACTGGTAGCCAGAATATATAAAGAACACTTACAACTCAACAATTAGAAGACAAATAACTCAATATAAAAATGGGCAAAGGATTTGAATAGACATTTCTCCAAAAAAAGTTATAAAAAACAGCCAATAAGCACATGAAAATATGCTCAACATTGTTAGTCACTGGAGAAATGCAAATCAACACCACAATGAGGGGAGGAGGGGATGGGTAAATTCACACCTAATGGGTACGATGGATGATGGGCACACTTATAACTTTGACTCAAACTGTACAGAAGAAATTCATGTAACCAAAATGTTTATACCCCCATAATATTCTGAAGTAAAACTAACTAAATAAATAAAGTATGTATTTTTTTTAAAAAAAACACCCCACAATGAGATACCACTTCACACCTACTAGGATAGCTATAAGCTATAATAATAATAACAATAAAAGATAAAAACAAGTGTTAGCAAGGATATGGAAAATTGGAACCCTCATTCACTGCAGGTGGGATTCTAAAATGGTGCAATCAGTATGGAAAACAGTCTGGCAGTTCCTGAAAAAGTTAAACATGGAGTTACGATGTAAGCCAGAAATTCCACCACTAAGTATATACTCAAGAGAAATTAAAACATACATTTGCACAAAAACCTGTACATAAATGTTCATTGCAGCATTATTCATAATAACTGAAAAGGGCCAACAATCAAATGTCAATTGTTGAATGGGTAAACAAAATGTGACATATCCATATAATAGAATACTATATTCTGCCATAAAAAGGAATGAAGTACTGGTAGATGCTAGCTACAACATGGAGGAACCTCAAAAACATGATGCTAAGTGAAATAAGCCAGACAGAAAAGGGCAAGTATTGTGTGATTCCACCTATAGGGAATGTCCAGAATAGGTAAATCTATAGAGACAGAAAGGAGATTAGTGGTTGCCTGGGGCTGCGGGGAGTGGGAAGCAATGAAGAGTAACTGCTAATAAATACAGACTTTCTTTTGGGGGTGGTGAAAGTGTTCCAGAATTGATCATGTTGAGAGCTACACGACTGCATGAATATTCTAAAAAAACATTGAATTGTAAAACCTCAATGGGTGAATTTTATGCTGTGTGAATTATATCTCAATAAAAAGAAGAAGAAAGAAAAAACCAGAGAAGTCTGGGGGAACCACAGAGCAGAGTGTAGCATGGGAAATTTCAAGTCCCTTACAGAAGCCACATGCTACTGTGAGGTATCTGCAGTAGATATGGCAGCTTGAGTGTTTTAGAGGCCCATCAAGAGGCACATACACACACACAAAAAAAATCCAGAATTCCTTGTGGAATCTTGTGGAGGACGCAGAAGGCAGCTGAGGATTAAGCAGCAGCCTACTTGCCAGGCAGTTGTTGTGGCATGGGGTGAACAGCCCCAAAGAAGAAGCTGTGGGGTGGATAGCCAAAGTCAGAGGCTGGATGGTGGATCTGGCCGAAGTTTGGAGGGTTAGAGACACCACTAGGATCTGTGGTAGGAACCCTGAATGGTAAGTAAGGAGAGACAGCTGAGCTTCCTGACAAAATCATTGTGCATTACTCATGCTGAGAGAATAAGCTGTAAATTGTAGACATTTAAGCAGTGGATATAGTGAGGCAAAATGAGCTACACTTCAACCAGGATCCAGCAGAAGTTATGGGGATCAGATTTCCACTCCTCGGTGCCATAAGTGAGTTTGAACTTTAAATCAAATATTTGCACAAAAGGGACTTTTAATTCAGAACAGACTTTTATATTTTAATTGACAGTGTTAATCCTCACCCTGCCCAACCTGTGCTTCCAACCAACTGGGATAGGTGCTCCAGGACACAATGAGATTAGCTTTGGGAAAACAACTATATTTTTAGTTATAGTTTAGATATAGTTTAGTTATATAGTTTATATATTGGTTGGAGGTGAGGCACAGTTGGGTTGTAGTGTATACATTTTCATATCCCAGTATATGCATAGAGAGTAGTAGATGAATTCTTTTAAAAGGAGAGAAAAGAGAAAAAGTCAAGTAAAGATTTTCCAAACTATAGTAGACACCTTCATGTTTTGGTTGCTCACAACTCCTCTAACTACCCCAAATAATACTCTTTTTGATTATCTCCTCCCTAAAAAGCTTTCCTCTCCAGTGTACGAACTAGCCTTATTAATACTTCCACATTCACAGTAGATATTAGCATATCTAAATCTCATTAGAGTTTATAGAACCTTGTCTCAAAGAAATAGAAAGCAAAACAACATTCAATTAGTTTTCACTCCAATTGACAATAGAAGATGTAAATGAAACAACTAGAAAAGTGCGCAAGGTAGATCATGGTTCTTTAGGAGGCAAAGATCTGTTTTGTAATCAGGAAAACAAAAACTGATCAATTTGAATTGAAAAGTAAGTAAAGAATTCCAGTATTTACTCACATATTCACTCAAATATAAAAGGGAACTGATCACCACCTCCACCACCACAACCATGTGTTATATGTGTACAAGGTTAGATCAAAGTGGTAGCTAAGAATATTACATTCTGCAGTTGTTCAAGGATGACAGTTGAGAAAGTTTGATGACAGAAGATAAAAATAACACTTGTTTAGGCATAATTGGTAGGGGTTCTTTTTTTTTTCAATGAACTATGTGAATTTTCCTCATCTCACCCACAGCCCCAGAAACGTAACAAAATAATTTTGCAACATTAAGTTCACTACCTCAGGAAATTATAATTATTCTTGTTTTCTAAAATGAAAAATAACTATGTTGTAAACATGAGAATAAATTGAGGTGATGATAATATAATCAGTAACTATTCGGCTTAATTCAATTTCTAGTTTTATCTGATAATGATTAATATACATAAGCTCTGTTCCAGTAGTTTCTCCATAGTTGTGAAACAAAGCTTTGACAAGAGTTAGTTAATGGCAATTTAGAGGCAAACGCAGAAGCAGAAACGCTTACAATGTGAATGTGTTTTGTCGACAAAGAGACTATGGCCTATTTACTTTATTTTATCTAAAAGAAACGTGGAATCTTTAGCTCCCAGCTTGACAGTCAGTTACAAAGAGCAGAAGGCACCTTAACGTTTCCTTTGGAGGGTATTATCACTGCACTCCAGTATCAGCAGTGGGTAGAAACACATGTGCTCTATCATACTTTGACCTTTATACTTCAAGTCAAGAGAATCCTGAGCAAGGTCAGTTGTTTTCCTATCCAGTGTGCACTTTGCATAGATGTAAAAAAAAAAGAGAGAGAAACATTTTCACAGAATTTGTTCTGTGGATTTCATTTATATTTGAATGAAATATGTTTATTTCTATGCTGGTGACTTTGCAAGTAAACAAGGCCAGGAGAGGCATTTCCTCAAAGGCTAAAAGGAGGCATTACCACTACCACCACTACTTGCCAGAGGATTTATAAAGCATCTTGAGGCTCAAAGTTAGTATGGGAGATGAGCCAAGCTCCGGGAAAGTTAACACAAAGAAAAAGGTTAGTGGTTTTTGGTTTTTTTTCCCCTCTTTTAGCCAGCCAATACAACAAGTACTTAGATAGTAACCCCTAGTGGTCAGGTAATGATGTTTTTTCTGCAATGATCACATTTGGGTTTGTCTATTTTCTTTATGCTGGTGAGGTTTGGAGTTGGAATTAAAAATCCTTGGGGGAAAAGCTATTTTTGCAATTCAGCTGGGGTGTCCTTGTCTTTGGGTTTCCCATTGCATCAGTCCCTTAGCCTGGCACAATAGCCATGATAGAGCTTTGTCTTTTAGATGTAGTGCAGAACTAAGGACATGACTACTGGTGCTTATTAAAGATTCCTTGCTATTTTCACAAGAGTAGGGGCGTTAGACTCTTGTCTACTGGCCAGATTCTAAATTGGGAGATTACATTCTGCTTTCCTAAATTCCCCTAGCAGAAGCAGCAATCCATGGTATCCTACTTTGCTTCCTGTGCTAAACTGTTGTGTGATGTCATTAAATGGCTCTGGTTTTCTACTCTAGAAGTGATCACTTAAGTGGGGTGTGGAGTAAATTGGTACCTATTGCCTGGTATTGTATTCAATCCAGTCTCAAACAAGAGTAAATCCGTACCTATTGCCGGGTATCGTATTCAATCCAGTCTCAAACGAATTGAAAGGTAGATTGTGATATTTAAGGATAAAGTACAAAACAAAACACCCTAACAGCATACTAGTTGTTGTGGTGCTTTAAAAAAATAAATAAATAAACCAATCTGCTTTCTCTTCTGCAACATAGACAGAAAAAAATTTAAGGCATTTTTTTTTTTACTCCACTAGTAGTTGACAATGAATTGTTATTTGCCTCAAATATAAGGTTAATTTTAGCAGTGATGAGATTTGAGGATGAAATCACATGTCACAAACCAATTAAACGATCTCTTTTGTCTTTAGGCTGCATTTAATCATCCCAGACAGTTGATTTATTTCATAAAATTTTAGGGGGAAGAGATTCCTTATCTTTTCTTGTTAATGTATTTCAGTGTCTCTCAATCTTTCCATAAAAACTTCCTTATTTTTGTTTAACCTCAGTTCCACATACTGCAGTTTAATGCCACTCTCTTTTGTCCATCACTAACCTCGTTATCATATATCGCTATTGAGAAGCGGTACAGCATAATAGCATGGTTTTTAGAATGAGACATGCCTGCATTCCAATCCTGGCTCTGTCACTTTCTAGGTGTGTGATGTTGGTCAAGTTACTGCTGGGGTTTAATTGCTTCATTTAAGTTGCTCTGAGCAACTTCAGAGCATTGCTGTGAAGATCAAATAAGATATTATTTTGAAGGATTATGGGGTAAGATGAGGCATGATACTGGGCACCTAAAAATGTTCAATACATAGTAGCTATTTATCTGATTATGGACAACATATCTGACTTAATTCATAAACTCTTTGAGAGTGGGAAGCATACTTCCTGTGTATGCCCTGGATTTCAACAGAAGTACAGTGTTGTGCACATAGTATGGTGCAGAGGCTCAATATTTACTGAATGAATACACTTCTTTTTTTTTTTTTTTGCTGAGTGGAATGAACAGCCCCCTATTTGCAAGATCTCACACACTTAGATCAAAGGTGACAAAAATCAATCAGTCTTCAGTTTCCAAATATGCAGATACCTGACTTTGTCTAGATGTTTTGGCATGGTGTAGACACAATACAAATAACTTATACTTTCTATTTCTATCAGGTTCATTTCTATGAATTTTAACAGTTGATTATTGTTATTTTTTTTATTAAGGGGCATCTTGGGTGCCCTATTAACTCAATCATATACGTCCTCTTCCATTCAAGTATTTTTTATTATTATTTCAAAATATTACGGGGGTACAAATGTTTTCGGTTACATGGATTGCTTTTCTTATGCATCCAAGCATTTTTTAATTGAGAAATTTCAAAAATGAATATTAAGAACTAATTATATATGTGAACAAAACCTTTCAACTTGTGACTAAGTACACTACCTGCCCTATTTACCTCTAAGATCTGCAGTACAGATATGTTCCTAATTGTTTTTTTCCCCAAGCCAAAAAACAAAAACAAAACCCCAAAAAGCCCACCACTGCCAAGTCCAAAAGCACAATTAACATCTTTGAACCACTGAGATGTTGGCTAGGACTTTATTTTTGGCTTTTAAACTTTTTCACGGGGCTAGGAGGGAAAGTTGGGGAAACAACTTACATATCGACTGATACATAAATTCACTCGAGCTTGAATATTTGTTGATAAGGAAAGGAAAGAGTATTGCTTTTCTACCATAATCTTGGAAAACCCCTGGTGTGTGCTTAGGTTGATATTAAGACAACGCAGCACGACCATTTCCTCGACTGCTTTGTACACACTTGACAGGGGCGGTCTCAGGTGTGAAGCTCTGAGCACCTGCTTGCTCACACTCCAACATTCAGAAACCAGCGTATCGGAGGCCGGGTGGCTCAGGTTCCACGTAACTGTGTTCAAGTGTCACTAGCACTGCATGCAGCGGAGGTCATCGAGCTGTGCTTTGGGACCACTGAGCTGTGCTTTGGGGCTTGGATGCTTACTTCGGACTTTCTCCTTTCTTCCCCCCGTCACTAGTTTCCCTTTCCCTCCTTCCTCCCCGGGCGTGCCCACCTCCACCCCTTGCTCCCATTCTCCACAATCTAGCTCTTGTTTCCTTCACCTTCCTTTCTAATCGGTTTCCCGTCTTCCATCCTCTGCCGCCGCAGGATTTGGAGCTGGGGCTGGGATGGGGCTGGCGATCGGAGGCGCGAGTTGGGCGGGACAGGCGCTAGGAGCCCAGCCGAGACAGCGCGGAGCGCGCGCCGAGGCGGGGGCGCGCGCGGAGCAGCCGCGTGGCCGGGCGGCCGGGCTGGGGAACGGCGCGCGCGCGCCCTGAGAGCCCCTGGCGCGCCCCCGGCGGCCGGGGCCGCAGCGTGCTCGCCCCCGCCGTCAGCTCGCCTCACTTATGGGTCGGAAGCGCTGCGTGGGGGAGACCGTTCCAAGATGGCGGCGGGTTGCTGCGGGGTGAAGAAGCAGAAACTGTCCAGTTCGCCCCCCTCTGGCTCGGGTGGCGGTGGTGGCGCCTCCTCCTCCTCCCACTGCAGCGGAGAGAGCCAGTGCCGAGCTGGGGAGCTGGGACTAGGAGGCGCCGGTACGCGGCTCAACGGGCTGGGAGGTCTAGCCGGAGGAGGTAGCGGCAGCGGCTGTACCCTCTCTCCCCCCCAGGGCTGCGGCGGCGGCGGCGGGGGGATCTCCCTGTCGCCACCTCCGAGCTGCGGAGTGGGGACCCTACTTTCTACTCCGGCCGCCGCCACCTCTTCCTCGCCCTCCTTATCGTCCGCCGCCTCGTCCTCATCGCCGGGCTCCCGGAAGATGGTGGTGTCAGCAGAGATGTGCTGCTTTTGCTTCGATGTGCTCTACTGTCACCTGTACGGATACCAGCAGCCCCGGACCCCTCGGTTCACCAACGAGCCCTAGTGAGTACCGTGCCCTCTGCCGCCCTCTCCCTTGCGCTTGGGATGGGACTCAGAGTTAAGGCAAAGTGCGAGTCCTCCTCCCCGCCGCCGTCTGCCCCTACCCCTCTAGCTGTCCGGTCCCCCGGAGCCACTCGACCTAAGTAAGGGCACCCTGCAGCTTTCTGCCCTCCGAGGCAAGCACCCCACACTTGGAGCAGGGTGCTGCTGCAAGGGATGGCCCCGTGGTTCCCAGAAGTGTTAGCTTTCTCTTTGCGATAACTTCCAGGAGTTTTTACCCTTTCCTTCTATACTTCGCAACCCCCTACTACTCCCCTACCCCACCCGGGTTTTGTAGATCTGGATTACTCAAAGTATTGACTTCTCCTCACTTTGGTTTCCATTACCCCAAGTGCGAGCCCCGCCAGTATTCCTGCCCCGCGTACCTTGCACTTGGAGAGCTACTATCCCATTGCAGGGAGAAAAATAGCAGCTATCCAACTTCTGTTCTGCTCGTGATGGAACTTAGCTCCGGAGCTTGTGAGGTTACCCATCTTTTGCTCCCAGGTTCCTTGTGCCCTGGGAAGTGGGGAGGTTTTTTAAAACACATTTTCCCTTACTACCTATTTTTATCCGAACATACCCATTAAAATGTGTTTCTAGTGAAGCGAGCGCACCGCCGGCTTCCTCACATTTGAAGAGTGAGACCTTTTTTTTTTTTCTCATTCCACCGTCTGGGTAATAGCTCATTCAAAGAGAGCTGTCCCCACAGAGCCACTGTCAGTTTGTACATTAAACGTGCGTTCGCTTTTGTGTCGATTTAACTTTTAAGAAATCTGTTATACTCGACGATTTAAAAAATAGTTAAACAATCGAACAGTAAATGTGTAGGAGTTTTTATGGTTTCTTCTCGTTTTGTACTTTTAATTATTTTACCCTTCAAGTGTGTGGTTGAAATTGTTTAAAATAAGATTGTTACAGCTAAAAGCCAGGTTAATTCTAATTCCTGTCCATTTGGATGTGTGGGAGATGGGGCATATGTTTTTTTTTTTTTTTAATGTGTAAACTGAGTGTAAACTGACTTTCTGAGTTAAATGCTAGACAGAATGTAAAGACCAAGAGAGGGCAGAATGAGAAAAAGGATCATTGTTTTTATTATGAGTACTTAGCATCAACAAGAAAAATATAGAAAAATTTCGGTGAAACTAGTACTGAAGGGCATCAACCCTTTTTCTAGCTAAGACAAGTGCCCCTTGTCCTCCGTATCATAAATACCTGAATTGATGTTCTTTTTAAACTGCTTCTTTTCATTTTGGGAGATTAGGGGATAGGACTACTGCATAAGTGTAAACACTTCTGCCTAGACTAAAAATATTAAATTAATATGTAAAGTGGAAATTACAATAAAGTGTCCTGGAAATTGTGCATTTGTATTGTTTTCTTTGGCTTTGGTACTTTGTCTTTAATTTTGTATGACTCTTCTGTGGTCTGTGCATTTTCTTTTAGACTTAGAACTATCTTTGGGCATTGGTTCATGAGAAATGCATGAAAGGGCATCCGGGCGGACACTTCGTCAAATAAATTAAATATCTTTATAAATTTCACAGTGTTAATTCTAGGAGCTTAAATCCTAAGTCCACACCTTTACTTAGCCATATTATTTTTTTGGTTAAGAAGTAAAATTCATTTTGCAAAGACTGCCATGTAAAAAAATCTATGAAATATTTATTAGCTTGAGTCACTTATTTGTGACTTTTCTGCCTTCTCTTGGATGTCTGTGATGTATTAAAGCTAGTCCTGGGATGATACTTAGCTTGGCTCTGCAAAGTCATGGGACTGCAAAAATTCACTCCTGTTTAGTTCTTGAGCTGTTACATGAGTTTGGCAAAGGCTGTTTTAGTATTCACGCTCCATTGCTCCAAAGCATATGAGAACACACTTTCAGGAGGTGCTATTTTCACACATTTTAAAGTGAGTTTGGGTTAACTCAATGACTATAACAAGAATTTTAAAAGGAAAGTGGGCTTGACCAGTTCATACAGAAAATGCTTTTGAAAATATCATTTTAACAGTAGCCACTTTGCACATGTATTTAGATGTTGTTCTCCTCTAATACCCCAGCTGCTGGATTTTTCATGGAATTAAACAGATAAATAAGACACACTTTTGACCACTGTGGATATGTTAAAACAGTGGTGGAAAAATAAGAACTATTATCATTTATCAGGCCTTGAATGTATCATGTTTTCTGCAAAACAACTAGAGTAGATGCAGAATATGACCAAGTGGGGAAGAGGACTGTGTCTTATTTTCATTTATCTTAAACTCACTTTTGAGGTGTACCATGGAAATTCAGGAAAATTTCTTGATTACAGGAGGGAAATAACTGTAGTCATTTGACGGTGCCTTAGTAACCACCACACATTTTTCTTTGTTTTGCATATTCAACAGCATTGTGTAGTTATTACTGTGGCTTTATGCTAGGTGCCATAAGACATAAGTAGACATATTGAGATTTTTTTTCCCTTAGAGTTATTAGTATGGTGTAATGAGCAGTGTGTTTCAGGTCCTGTCTTTGTCCCCCAGAAGATGTGCTTTTTGACAATTTCACATTCTCATATGTAAAAGCACGGTTTTTGTCCCTTCCTAGGACCTTTCTCTCAGAACGTCTGTAACTGGTGAAATCTGCATTTTATAGGTTTAGAAGTTATAGATTCATCAGTTACGCTTCCACTCTGAAAGGTTATTAGAAATTTCTAGTGATGTGTGTGCTTCAGGGTCGGGGGGATGTCAATATGAACAGGCTGTATGGACACAAATTCTTCACTGTTGCTGTTTTTTGAGTACCTACCCCATTGCAGAGAGCATTGTCCAGGCAGGTTTGTCCACAGAAATATGGTTCAAGGTGTAAGAAAAACATAACTTTAAGTGCACTTTACTATTTAAAATCAAAACTCTTGGATTTATGTGTCAGGGAGCCCAGATAGCCATTTTATAGGAACCTGTTTGCTACTATAAAGGGATCCACTGTGCCAGGTGTTGAGCCAGGTGGACTCCAGAGCAGTCATTCTCAACCTTGGCTGCACGCATGCCTGAGTCCCAGCCCCAGTGATTCTGATTCAATTGGTCTAGGATGGGGCCTGGGAATCAGGATTAGTAAAAGCTCCCCAGGTGATTTTAATGTGCAGTCGAGGTGGAGAACCACCATTCTATTTAGGTCTTGAGATTGGGATTAATTTGGTCTGGGGTTGTGCTTCGGAATCCATATTTTATGAGCACCCTGGGTAATTTTGATAAACAACTGATTTGGGAAACACTTGCAATGTGGTCTGCAGAAGACATCACCTGGGAACTTATTAGAAATGCAGGCTCTCAGGCCCCACCTCAGAGGTGCTGAATTAGAATCTGCAGTTTAACAAGCTCCACAGGTGATTCTTATGCACATTAAAGTTTGTGGAAGACTGGTTCTCAAACTTTAGAGTACCTCCTAATCTCCTGTAGTGCTTGTTAAAACACAAATTGCTGGGCCCCATTCCCAGAGTTTCTGATTCAGTCAGTGTGAGGTGGGGCTATTAATTTGCATTTCTAACAAGTTCCCTGGTGATGCTGATGCTACAGTTCCCAGGACCACACGTTGAGAACCACTGGTTTAGAGAGAAGTGAGGACCTGAATAAGTACTTGAGCAACTGTAAGGGAATGGCAGTTTTTGCTGCCAGTTTCCAGTATTAAACTTCCTGCTTCTGTGTCACTATCCTTTATTATGTTCATTCTAACTTAGCACCCAGGAGATTGAGTGCTGCCAAGAGCATAAGAGTCTGAGGTTTGGCCTGGGGATCGGGGGAGGGAGGGTGACTTTTGGAAGCCTGTGGTATGATTTTTAGGTCCTTTTTCAGAAATTGTTAAATGTGAGGGGTATATTTTAGGAGTTAAAAGTAGCACAGATATTATATCTTAAGGTGAGTTATATTGATTTTAATAAGTAAAGCCCCCTTTTGTTCCCATTAAATGCTTTTATGATTAGCTCACTAAATAACATGTGAAACGATTTTAAGAGCTTTTATTTATGCTTATGCTTGCTGGATTTCATTTTAAGAATTTCCCATATTAACAAAGAAATATAAAAGGATCCTGCTAAGGCACTGGGATTGTTCAGTCTTATATCTTTAATGCTGTGTTGCATGTCACATCCTGTGAACTTTTTATTTTAATCATCTTACCACCTTTGAAGTTAATGTAACACTGCGTTCTGTATAGACCATAGCATGTAGAAGATTCTTTACTATTAAATGTCAGTAAGTGTGGTTTTCTATTGCATTGAATAAAATGTATTTTTTTAAAAAATCCACTCCTGGATGTGCAGATTTTGAGAGATTCTGATGAAGTGTTGAGCAGTTAACTCTTTCTCATCTTGCCACACTAGTCAAATTACTGGTTTCAGCATACTTGGGAGGAGTTCGGTTATGTTAGGGGAGTAGGCATTTTGTTTCACCAGAACAGTAGCAATCCTATTACACTGTCAAAAAGATGATTTGATAATGCAGCTCAAGTTAAAGTGATATTAAATCAGCATTTTAAACATAAGCTATTATATTTCTTTTATGTCTTTTTTGATGAAGACCGACCAGCATAGCCAGAAGATGTATCTGTCTATCACAGATGATTCTAATAGGCGAGGACAGATTTCTTTATTCATGCTAACATAATGGTACTAACTTCCATTCCCTGGTCACAATGTGAAAAAGAAAAATATTGTCTGAAAAATTGTTGAGCCTTTTTGGAGGTATAATATGGTTTTCAACAATGTTGATTTCCATTGGTGGACAATCTGATATCCTGTTTTACTGAGAGAAAAGAAGGCAGGCATGTTCCCAGTTGTCATCTATGCTGTAAAAATTATCAGTGACCGAAATGGAAGGATGGAGAAATATAAATTACAAAATCGTTTTTATATCCATACATAAAGGTGTATGTAGGGCAAGGTATATTTAGAAAATAGAAAATAAATACTCAATGCTTATTTTACCTTCTCCCCCATATGGCCAAAGGGAGTGACAATCTAGCCCATAATTTTTATTACTTATGAATTGTGTTTGTGCTGCATTCAGGTTTCAGTTAGTGGGTGAAAGCCAAGAAGGAATCTCTGCTGGGATCTCTCAGTCCAATGGGAAGAAAGACTACTACTGAAAAAGTGAAAAATGCTCTGTTAACACATGCATGAGTTGTTTTTCTAAGTATGTGTTTCTCAGAAACATACTAACATTCACATTGTTGTCTTTTAAAAACTACACTTTTTGAAATTGAGCTTGTGTTACAAATACTAAAATCTTTTACTGCAATGGATTATATTTTTGAAGTAAGTTACACTTCCATTTATAGATAATTTTAGTTTTTGGGAATTTATATGTGTGAAACACTAAACTTGTGTAATGAGATTAGTCAAAGTTCCCAAGTTTTCCTGATTTCAATAGGCATTATTCTGTACTCTCGATGTCACACATGCTTGCCTGTTATAAAGCAGCACAATGACCAGGGCTTTTACATTTAAATTTTCTTAAATAGTCTCTTTTTCAAACTTGTGTAATAATGTCTCTTTTTGATACTGTTCTGAATCAATTAAGCTAAGTGAGTGAGGACCAGCAGTAAAACCCAGCGGCTGCCAAGAATGGAGCTTCAATGTGTAAGCTGTCTTTCCACAATCAGTAATTGGGCAGTTGCTCACAGGACACTGGAGACAGTGTGGGAAGCCAGTGGTTGTGTAGGTGGGAAGAGTAGATTCCCAACAGCAAACTTATTTAGAGTTGAGCTTCTGTAGTTAGTGTTGCTAAGAGCAAAAATGACCCACAAGCTTATGTAGTATAAAGAAAAGAACCCAGTGGAAGAAGTATAATGTAATAGTATAGCTGGTTGGAGCATATTTTATGTTTGGTCCAACTATAAGTGGCATCTTTTGTATCAAGTGTGGGTGTATTTTCTACAGCTCTTAATGTATCATACTTTCAAACTTGCTCAACCTTAAAAATGCTAATGTTGAATAGCTGAGTGGAAATTATATGTCACTGGAAAAAAAAAACCACCCTGTTTTTTTAAAAGCATATACATTATGCCGAGTTCCATGGTAGGAAACTAGTGAAATAGAAGAAGTAGTGTTATCCTCACAGAGCTTACAGTCTTGTTCAAGATATGATACAAATATTGAAGTTGCTTAAAATGCTTACAGAGCAACATATACATGATTATAAATTAATAACATATAAATAAAATACATAAGCATGGGAATGACGTGGAATAAAGGAGAGTGGTCAGGAAGAAGGCTTTGGGAGGGATAACTTGAACCAAGTTTTTAAATGGGAAAGGTACAGAGATTACTGGTAAAGAGTCCCTATGACCAGTGAATCTTGAAGTCTTACTTGGTTCTCAAATCGGTTGCTGTCACCACCACACCCCTTGCCACAGTTAATTGGGGATTCCCAGCAGCTGTCTTCAGTCAGCAACTTGCACTCTCAGCATTCTTCATACCACTCCCCTTGCTCTGGTCTCTAAGATCATAAAACTTCAAGGAAATTAAAAATTGTGTTGGGAACTCTCTGGGAAGGCTGGATAAGAGATTTTGCATCTGGTTATAGTTTCTTGTGTTAGGACGAGAACAGTATTTGTAGAATAGTCCTTCAGAGTGTCAGATGAATTGGAAGAAGAGTGTCAAGCTAGGAGAGATCAGCTCAGCTTAAGGTTATGAGGGCAGTAGGAAAACTGGCATTGAAAAGTGGGAAAGTCACCCCAGGAGCAGAGTTTGTGAATATAGGAACATTGCAAAATTGAGAATTGGAAGAAGTTATCAGCATATGCAAGGACTTGTACTCTAGGGCCAGGTTTTGTGTAGGAGTGGAAAGATTGCAGCTCACCTGTTTTTTGGCTTTCATCATTGCCTCTTCTTTTCTTGGCTCTGTGCCTAGCTATTCTTGTGCTCAGGAAAAGTTTGTTCAATAGTTCTGTTGGAATGGCTATGAAATTTGGTCACAGGTATAAGAATACTCCCCTCCCCTTCTTCACCTATTCCCAACTGTATCTAATTTAGGAGAAAGGAGGAGAAGACATGTTGGTTTATGTAATTTGGATCAAGTATAAAGATAGCTGGGATAGCTTTTGTGTGAAGACCTGAAGTTAGGTGACTGCATGTGAGTAAAGAGGCATTGCAGAAAAAAAAAAATCTAACAAATTCCCATTGCTGGGGGAAGTAAAAGGGAGAGAGGCTTTGAACCTGATTCAGAGTTTATAAGCCTGGGCAACCAGGAGGATGGTGGTGCTGTGAAAAAACATCAGGGGAAAGTGGAGAGAAACAAATGGTTGGGCAGGTGAAATCAGATTTCTTACTATGTGTAGTTCCAAGTGTTGGCAGTTATCAAATGTCATTTTTTTTTAATTAACAGAACCACAGAGCAACGACAGAACTATTGTGATGTTTTGGTTGACCCTTTGGGATCACCCCAGCCCCCTTCCTGCCAATTGTGACTTTGAACTGCTCCAATAGGTAGAGATCGGTGATAATTTTCAGCTTTGTACTGCTAGTAAAAATACCTGGCAGAATGTTAGGTTTCCCTAATGTAGGTTTGTACATTTCCTCAGTGTTCAGGCTTATCAATTTGTACAGTGGTCAGTGATTCTTATATTTCCTTCTGTGTATATCGTAGCACAGCCTTGAGCTAAATAGAGCCTTGTGGCAGACCGTCTTAGGAACTTGTAGTTTCAGAACTTCAATTAAAGGACATTTCTGAAGGACTAGAAGTGCTGTTTGATACTAGACTCTAGGTTCTGTGTCCTTAAGCTTAGACAGTAATATAGCTGGAATCAAGCTGGATCTGTTTTGCAGCTTTGCTCAACAATGAAG
Organism: Propithecus coquereli; assembly: GCF_000956105.1. Classification (NCBI taxonomy): domain Eukaryota; kingdom Metazoa; phylum Chordata; class Mammalia; order Primates; family Indriidae; genus Propithecus; species Propithecus coquereli. Next base: position 7,081,438 of record NW_012134303.1, on the reverse strand, counting down.
GATGGATGTTATCAATTGGCAGGATCAGCCATATTGCTTTAGGATCTGTGCAATCTTCAGTGGATGGGCGTATGTGAAAAGTTGTGCTTGAGTTCAGGCTTACTAATATTAGTTTTTTAAAATAAGGTCTGTGATAGTCTTGATGATTCTTGCCTTTCCCCTATCTGTTTCATTTTACAGATAATCCACACTGTGACCCAAAGCCACATGCAATGCTGGGAGAGCACAGTTGACTGTATTATGCAATATCCTGCCAGAAGATGCTGACCAGCTCTCTAGTAATGGAAAGTAGTGAGACTGACCTAACAGCCTATATATATAGTTCACCTTGCCTTTCCATATACTTTGTATGTGATCTGTAAGCATATGACACACAATTCTAGTATCGTATCTTCTATTGGGATCTTGGATTGCTGCAAGGTGGTAACATCAGATTCTCTGCTTCGCTTCAGGTGTCAGTGAATCTTTGAGTCATTCTTATAGAATGAAATCTATGAAAACTAGGTTTCGATGCTGTTGGCCTAGCTAGGGGTCCCACAGCACTATGTCTGCCTCAAAGAAATGTTTGTGTACTAGTCATGTTAGTGTGTTTCTTCTCTGTGACATCATTATTGCTTATAGTAGCCTAACACCCACATGGTTAAGTATAGGTGGTTTGGGGTGCAGACAAGTTATGTAGCTGGTAGAATATGAACCTCAGTACATACCTCATTGTAGTAAGGCAAGTACCCTGTGTGTGCCGATTTTGAACAACAGTGAGGTAAGTGTTTAGGTGAAGGGTGCATTTTTATGTCCTTTTTAAATATGGTAAGTGGAAGATGGCATTGGTGATTTATTCACTAAAGAAGAATCTCATGAAGTCTTCTGACCTTTTTCCATGTTAGAGTGGTGCTCTCAACATATTTCATGAATTTTCTCATGATAAAAACAAAAATAAATATAAAAAAAAACTGGCCACGGTGTCTTTTGCATTAAAATAAAACAAGCAAACAAAAAACTTGCCACTAGCTTGGCCAGGTACTTGATTTTGTGAAATAGCTCTTTGATGTTAAGAGTAGATACAGGGCAGTCAGTGGCTAAAATTTTTTGTTCAGTTTACAGATCCATTTACCCCCACACTCTTCTGCTTGTCAATTCAGAAAACCCTCACAAGAACAAATGGGAATGATACTGCTTCTATTTCTCTGACACTAATGAGGTGATACGTGGTTTGTGGTATCTTTTACTCCACAGACTCCTCCAACTATTGCCCTTTCTGGCAAGTTGTTTTGCAGGAATCCACTCTTCCACACTGAAAGCTTTGGTTATGTGGAGAAAGAGAGTCATACAGGGCTGGAGGCAGGAATAGAGGGCACATGGGAATTATGGAGGAAGAAAAATGAATTGTAATTAAGTGAGGTGAAGGCCTGGATTCAGGGCAGAAAAGGGAGACTGGGCACTTGGTCTGGAGCAGGAGTACTCCAAGAGGCATGTTTTATATCACATAAACCTAGATGTCCCTCCTTTAGGACCAATGGCCATGACACACTTGTAAAAAACTAATTATTCCTAGCAGAAGCAAATGCATAGCATGAAGTTTAATAAGAGGACCTGCTATGGGTCCTTTGAGTACTTCCAAGAGACCACAGTGAAAACTGTTTGTACAACGTCATCAGAATGAGGCCTCTACATAAGTTTGGAAGCTGTGGGACAAGTAGCCTTAGTATCCCCAAAACAGCACAAATGTAGCCACTTTCTGGTCATTATCCTTTCTTATTTTTCTTGACTTGTCTATGAACATAGTTATAAATCCTCAGATATTAAGATAGATACTATTTTTAGTCTTGTACATTTATGAATTAATAGCCTCTACTTAGATTTATGACATTTCTTTCATATAGCTTGCTCCCAGTTATCCTCCATAACAAAGATTATGGAACAGATAATATCAATGGGTAGACCCAGCTATACATTCTGATTGGCTACAGAGTATAGTCATACAAAGGCACATACTCATGAAATTATGGAGGAAGAAAAACGAATTGTAATTAAGTGAGTTGAAGGCCTGGATTCAGGGCAGAGAAGGAGACTGGGCACCTGGTCTGGAGCAGGAGTACTCCAAGAGGCATGTTTTATATCACATAAACCTAGATGTCCCTCCTTTAGGACCAATGGCCATGACACACTTGTAAAAAACTAATTATTCCTAGCAGAAGCAAATGTATAGCATGAAGTTTAATAAGAGATCTTAACAGGCACTACTATGGTCAACCTAATTTGTAAACTATATTCTCACAGATAACTGGAGTGTCAGCCATTTTTTTGTTAATCAGTTTTTCCTTAATTATATATATGTCTGCTGATTTTATTTTTTATTGTGGAAAAAACATGAGATCTACTCAACATTTTTAAGTATATGGTACAGTATTGTTAACTATAAGCACTATGCTTAGCTTATTTTTTAAAGGTACATAATAGTGGCTCTACCTAAAGCAACTCATTTTTCATAGGAATTTTGGGAATCCTTTAATTAATCTTACAAATATGTATTAGAGATGCACACAACCTATTTACAAGAGAGCCTAAGGTATTTTGAGGTATTTATTTTTCCAAACTTATTAAAAATTATGTATAAACTATATTAAAGGTGTTAGAATCAGAAATAACCATTTTAAAATGTGTTTCAAGCTAGTAGTATTTCAGTTAGTATTCGACCTGGTATTTATCATTTGCTTTATTGGTAGTCTAATAACAACCAATTGTATTTGAAAAGAACTTGATTTTCTCACTTTCCTTTTAGGTTATTCTTTTCATCCTATGTTCTTTAGGGCTTTCCGATGAATTTGCTAATAATAATATAAGGAAAAGTCTTTAACAGGTAGGAGCTTTGCCTTTGTTCACCCACTTTTAAAGGTGGAAGGACTAAGGCATTCAAGAGAACATCAGTTTTGACAGTTTCTGAGGAATGTTTCTGAGTGTATGTTTTCTAGATAGATAGAAAATTGGAAGATAAATTGCATAATGGGATATTGTAAGTAAGGCCTTTAAGTCCATATGTATACACGGGGTATCCCAAAAGTCTCCATACAAAGGAAAAATTTTGTAATGAGTATTTTGTAAGTGTACATTTAGCTATAATTTACCATTTTTCCTACATATGGCAACTTTTGGGACACCTTATATATAAATCACTTCCGTTAAGCACTTCTTATTTATTTATTTATTTTTTGAGACAGAGTCTCACTGTGTTGCCCAAGCTAGAGTGCAGTGGCATCATCATAGCTCACTGCAAACTTGAACTCCTGGGCTCAAGCGATCCTCCTGGCTCAGCCTCCTGAGTAGCTGGGACTGTAGATGCTCACCACCACGCCCGGCTAATTTTTCTGTTTTTTGTAGAGACGGGGGTCTTGCTCTTGCTCAGGCTGGTCTTGAACTCCTGACCTCAAGCAATCCTCCTGCCTTGGCCTCCCAAAGTGCTAGGATTATAGGCATGAGCCACCACGCCCAGCCTAATTAAGCACTTCTTGAATTTCTTACAGTGTACACACTTGTTTCTAATGAAAAGCTCACATCTAAATGTGGCAGTGGCATCTGTGAAATAATAGATATGGTCAAGTCATGGGTCTCGAAAGTTGTTTGTTTGCCCTGTTGTCTACACAACCAGTATGAGGTTCTCTTTCATTAGCTGGGGTGTAGCCAGTTTTTAATATTACCACTGAATTGTAATGCATCAATTTGGATTTTGGAGCAGTTTCTAATTTCTATTTAGAGATGGATTTGCAGTTCTAAATAAGAAAGTAGAATTTCCACCATGATTACCCCTTTGCTTACAAAGTTTTAAAATGAATATTTGTTTAAGCCTGAAGTTTTATTTGCCAGAATTATCTTAAGACAGTGTGTTTTACATCAATACATATCTCTTATTCAAAGCCAGTACTGTTCTTCCTGTTATGGCTAGTTCTAATATTTCAGTTCAACAAGTAATATAGCTGTTGTAGACAGAACACTGTGCTAGGCCCCTTTTTGGGTATGGCTGAGAGGTCCATAAAACAGGCATAAAGCCAGGCTTTATGTCCTTAAAAAGCTTGTAGTCATATTGATGAGACAAGATTCATGAAACAAATAATGAGGTCACATATGATTCAGTGGCTGAATGAGTGATGGAGACAATGAGGTCTATAGGACTCATTGTTTAGACAGACTAATGTGGGCTGGGATTGTACAGGAGGGCTTCATGGACAAAACAGGATTCAGGCTGTGTAGAACTTTCATAGATGGAAAAAGCATTTTAGGCAGAGAAATAACTTAAATACAGAGGTCAGAAGGAGCATTATATAGTGGTCAGTGGGTACCAATCAAAGGTAGATCAAAATGGAGGAGAACCTAGTGAGAAAGGGGACCTGTCAGGAGATTGTAGCTATAATTCAGGCATTGGAAAATTAAGGTCTACCAGTTGACAATTTTAAACTATTAATGGTCTATGAATTGCTTTTTTCTTAGTAAAGTTTCCCTTTTGTCCAGTTAATTATGCCTCAGTGGCTCCTTTAATGTCATGAATGTCATAAAGACTGGACTAGAGACTGGGAAATAACTCAAGCAAGAGTCTGCTGTGTAGACAAAGTGCTTTCATTCATCAATAGACATTCAGCATAAGTCAGTTAGATTAACACTGGTTATATCACACTTTGCCTAAGTGCCTTTTATGTTCAGTGTTCTATTTCCTTCTGAACTTCAGCGTCTCAAATGTGAAGTTGGAAAAATTGACTGACTGCAAAGATTACATAATTTAGAAATAAACTACCCTAATTATTATAGAGTTAAATGGTTTAAACCACATTTTTTCTCCCTAAATTAATGAAGAAATTTTACTTGACTATTGCAAATTTAACTGAGATAAGGTAGGTACTGGGGATTATAATAGTTTTAGGAGGATTATATGCTAATTATTGAATGATGTCATTTATGAAATTAGTTTAAACATAAATTAGTCTAATGGGTGTGCTCCTTATGGTTCTTAACATGCACTATTTAAGAATGCTACCACTCTAAGAAACAAATGATATAAACAAACTTTGTAAAGGTTTTATATTACTATTTAGAATAAAAATTCTAAAATAGTTTCCTAAATTACAATAGAGGAGCATATTTTATGTTGAACAATGATTACTGTTTGAAGCAAAAAAGAGCGAAGTTCTCAGTCTTTAGCTGTTTTGATTGTGGCAAGAGAACAAGCAAATCCCATTTTAAAGTGAAAAAATGGGTGTAGGTCCAATGGGTCCTGGTTCCTGTATCCTTGGGCTGTTCTTAGAACCTTTGCTTGTGTTTATTTCAGTTGAGTCTAGAGAAATTCAGGTCAGTTCTTACAGAGGAGGAATGGTTTAGTCTTGAAGGTTTCTTTCACTTTCATGAAGAGTTATAATTATTTATCATTTCCTAATAACCCTTCATTAACCCTTTACTAATTTAAATAATTTGTACCAGCCCAGCATGGTCTCTGGTGCTTTCGTTTTCTCAGAATTGTTATGTTTATTATTTGAATACTTTTCACTCCAAATCTCTTCTACCGCAATTCGAAGTATAAATTTAGGAACACCCTTCTCTTCCCCTTCCTCAACATATTTTCTCTCTGGAGCTTTGCCACTTTCAAGAACAGTAGCCTTGAATAGTTGAAGGCCTGGTAGCTTTGCATTATAGAATTTTTACCCACTTAAATTCTAACAGTGTTTACCACTTTGTATTATCTAGAAAGTTATTTACTGGTCCTGCTGGTTTTCCATTTTGGGGAGGTGGTGGAGTGATGGGGGTGGGGAGGTTATAAATTTATGACTTCCGAATTTTTCAAACAATGGATTTGAGTATTTAAAGGAGTGTATAAAAACTAACTGGATCAGTTTTGGATTCAGGGCAGTATAAATCAGAAAGGTTTCTAGAATTTTTTCCAGGGAGATTTTAAAGCAGAGAATAAGTAAGATGTTCCATCATGTTCCCTTCTGTGCCTTACCTGGAAGTGGATATCTTTTTCTCCTGTGTATAACTGAAACCATAAGATCTTTGTGGACTTATTTAATATTGTTTGTTATTTAGGGACTGACATGGCTATATGTAGCTGTATGCAGGAGGGTAAGACTATGTGTTTATGGTTCTCAATGAGGTATGGCATACGCTTTAATTACCTGGTTATCTTTTACTCTGTGGTTCCATTCCTGTGGAAGATTGGGATGTTTGGAAAATTAATTGGTACTATATTTCTTCTTTTTCTACTGTTTTGTTTTAAACTGTAGGTTCCAAAATCTTTAGATAAATGTTTCTTTTTTTCCAGTATGTCTGTGTTCAAGGGTTTTTAATCCAGTGCCTAAGAATGGATTTTAGAAGGTTGGCAAACATAATGAAATTTTATGCAAAATTTTGAGCATAAGTACATTTTTCTGATGAAAAGTTTCATATCTTTCATCAGGTTTTCATAGAAGTTTTCAGTAGCACTGGCTCCTTAAGGATATTCAAAGATTATCAACTAACATTGGCTGGGAAAGTATAAGTCTGCTTCTTAAACTGGGGCATTATTGGAAACCCCCTGAAATCTATTCTTGGACTCTAGATTAGCACTCCCTGACTGTAGACATATTAGGAAAGAAAGAAGAATTTACCTAAACATATTGGAACCTGTAGCTATGTGGTGGTGTGCTACAGGATAAATGAAGCCACAGGGTAAACATAGTGTCTCTTTTTGGACTATCAGTTTTCCAGAAATAGAACATAAATTTGATATTGAAGCAAAACAGGTATGTTGTAGTGTAGAATGTAAAATCCACAAAGATAAAGCATCATAAAGAAATTTGCCACTTGCGATGGGCCATTTATGGTAACTCTCCTCAATTCCTACCCATTCATACCTTTAATCTCCTTTGCCTACAGTGTACACCAGTTGAAAAGTTTGAAAAATCTAATCTAACCTATTGGCTCAGTGATTGTGAACCAATGAGAATCCTATTTTAGAAATAAATGAACATATCACAGATAAGGGCTAACTGTAAGAGAAAACTGATTTCCACAGTACACTAAGTGACTATTATGTTATTGTCACACTTGAAATAGCCTACATTTGGAAAACAAAAGGAATACATTTTGACTTGAATAGATATTTCTCCAAAAAAGATACACAAATAGCAAGTACATGAAAAGGTCCTCAATATCACCAATGATCAGGGAAATGCAAATCAAAACCATGAGATACCACCTCACACCTGTTAGGATGACTATTATCAAAAAGACAAGAGATAACGAGTGTTGGCGAGGATGTGGAGAAAGGGAACCCTTGTACACTGTTGGTGGGAATGTAAGTTAGTATAGCCATTATGGAAAACAATATAGAGGTTCTTAAAAAATTAAAAATAGAACTACCTTGTGATCCACCAATCCCACTTCTGGGTATATAGTCCAAGGAAACCAAATCAGTAGCTTGAAGAGATACCTGCACTCCGTGTTTATTGCAGCATTATTCACAATAGCCAAGATAACCTCAGTGTCAGTTGACAGAAGAATGGATAAAGAAATCATGGTGTATGTGTATACCTACATATACACAATGGAATATTATTTGACCATAAAAAGAAGGAAATCCTGTCATTTGCAACAACACAAGTGAACCTAGAAAACGTTATGCTAAGTGAAAGAAGCCTGACACAGAAAGACAAATACTGTATGATGTCGCATTTATATGGAGTCTAAAAAAGTTGAACTCACAGAAACAGAGTAGAATGTGTTTGCCAGGGTCTGGGCAGGGGAGCTGGGTAAGGGAAAATGTTGAGAAAAGTGTACAAACTTTCAATTGTAAGATGAACAAGTTCTGGGGATTTAATGCACAGCATGGGTGGTGATGGATTTGTTAATTTGATTATGATAATCATTACACAATGTATACATAGATCATCAAGTTGTACACCTTGAAATATATAATCTTTATTTTTCCATTAAATATTTTTAAAAAGGAATACTTTTCTTTGTTTTTATGGAAAATTTTGATGCGTCTGTTCTCACATTAATATAATTTAGATAAAGGAAAACAGATTTGAAGAAACTCGGCCCAAGGGATTATAAGTTATCTTTAAAAGCACAAATACTATTTTAGCATGTAATTTCCCTCATAAAATGTTTCACGGCAGACTTGTTTATTTTGTAGATCTGAATCAAAGCTGAATTTAACACATTAGTCTTTAACTAATATCTTTTGGCAAAGAACCAACACTGCTTTATGACTCTTAAACCTTTTTTTTTGTTAATCACCAACACTAGAAATTTGCTTTATTTGGGGGGCCTTTTTTTTCCCAAAACAAAATATTTATCACTTCTTGAGTTACTGTGTAGTTTATAATGCAAAGAAAACGTTCAAGCCTAGTGAGATGATAGGATATCCTTACTAAGCAACTCATTCACACATATTAGAATTAAAGTACACAAGATTCAAATTCTTCAAATTAATGTCTCAGCAAAATGAAAATTATTTAATCAAGGATCTTAATGGTCACTCATAAATTCCTGAAATTGCATATTTTAAGTCCATGAATTCTGAAGATCTATAGTAATGAAAACGTACCATATTATATGCTTTTATAGTATACTCACGTTTTTAAAAAATACATATGGAATGGAACAATGAAACTGGATAAATGATAGCATCATAAATATCACTGAGAATACTGTTGTTGATTTTTATGAGTGATTTCCTCTATATTAAATATCTGCTCTATTTAAATTGATTTTCCAAGAAAAGATCTTAATGACTTAGCAATCACTCTTATAGTGTTTTATACATTGTCATTGATTCTCAACATGTTTCTTCCTACAACATGACTGTGTGCACTGCAGCATGATTCCCAAATCCAGGAGTCTGATGTACAATTCTAAGTGCTACTTTAAGAGGAATAGTGAAGTTATATGGACATAGAAAGTATTATGTGTTTGTTCTCCCTTCTTCTCTCTCTCTCTCTTTCTCTTTCTTTCACACACACACACACACACACACACACACACACAGGTATAAGGTTGTTTTTATATCATACCTGCAACTAAACTCATTTGGGGTCCCCCCAGAACTCTCCAAATGGAGAACCACTTGTAATAGGTTTGATACCTCCTAATCTAGTATTAAGATAATGCCATCATTGTTGTCAAACTTTTTCATGAATAATCAATCGTATGTGATAGCATAGTAAATGTTATTTTAAAATGAATTTTAAAAATGTTTATGATTCCTTATAAAAGTCAAGGCTTAGAGCTTATAATCATGATTTTCCTCATTTCATCAAAGAAATACATTAAGATCTTTTCTTAGTAACCTTTCATCTGTTTAGTTATGACTCTAGGCATCAAACTAGTTGCTTGTACTGTCTGTCCCACCATGACTAGGATCAATCATAGTCTCTCATGTTCTTTTATCTAAAATTAAAATATGTGAATCTTTTATAATAAGCAATATTATAAAAATATTTGAAATGTAGCCAAATATTGATAACAGTAAATGCTTTTTATTGCATCTGTTATCAAAAAACACACTTATTTCCTTGTCACAAAAGGTAAAATGGAATGTAATTCAAGGCTGATCATATTTCTTTTTTAATTTTACAGATGTTCATGAACTTTAGTAGTTTACATATAGATATCACCAGGGATCCCACATATTTTCCTGGGCAATTTTAAGAGCTGATGGTGACAGTGTTTTTAGAAGATACCAATACCAGAATGATTTTCAAACTCAAAGAGGAGATTTCTGGAATACTGGAGTAAGGACCTCAGAAAATCTCCTCCTCTGTAAAAGCAATGTGAACACTGGCAACAGTTGTCAAAAGCAGCTTTTTTAGAATTCTAAAAATTAACCAAAAGCTTCCAACAACGTGAGAAGCATTTATTCAATAAAATAGCCGATTTTCAGTAAGAACAGTAACGTTTATTTTGTTTTAACTTCCTGAATCCTATCTCACTTTCCCCAATTCCACAATAGCCATGATAGTCTTTTCACCACAGTAGTTATGAAAACCTGCAGCCACTGAAGGGTACAAGCTCCCCAAATATCCTGTTCCCAGAGAATTTTCACTATTTGACATGTCTGGCTGACAAGGCTTGTGTTTATTCTGACTCATACTCATTCAGTGGAGAAGCCCTATCCCCGGGACATTTGCTGAAAACAATCAGCAGCAATTGTTTTTAACACCGCATCTGCCTGAAGTGGCTGCCTTTGAGACCCTGTGCAAGCAGGAAGTGAAGGCTAAGGCAGAATTGTAAACTGCCAGAATGTGGAAGGCATGCCCTAACACAGGGCCCCTTGGCAAAGGGTGAAAGATCTCTTAATTCAAAACATTTTAGAAAATCTGTCAGTCATTAGCTGATCACTAAGCTAACTGAACAATGGATATACATGGCAGGGAATACAGACATTATGGAATTAGTTCAGGGAAGTCACTGTGACTAAACAAACAGTAACAACAACAAACCTTGGGGAGAGGGAGATCTATTTCCAAACTTGCTATATTACATTATTTAAAATGTCTAGTTTTCAACAAAAAATTAAAATACAACCCAAGAAACAGTGAAGCATGGCATATACTCCAGAAACTAAGCAATCAATAGAAACTGTCCCCGAGGAAACCCACATATTGTGCTTACTAGTCAAAACTTTATGTCAGATAATTATAAACATTCAAAGAACTGAAGGAAATCTATGGCTAAAGAATGAAAGGAAAGTATGAGAATGATGTCTCATCAAGTACCAATTATCAACAGAGAGACAGAAATTATAAAGAACCAAATAGAAAATCTAGAGTAGGAAATTATAACTGGAATGAAAAAATTTGCCAAAAGAGTTCAACAGTGGATTTGAGCTGGCAGAAGTAAAAATCAAGAAACTTGAAGATGGGTTAAATGAGAAACCAAAAGAAAAATGAAGAAAAATGAACAGAGTCTCAGAGACCTGTGGGGTACAATCAAGTGTACCAGCATGCACATAATGGAGTCCCAGAAGGGGAAAAAAGGGATAGAAAGAATATTTAAAGGAAAAACACCTGAAAATTTCCCAAATTTGACAAACATTTTAATCTACAATATTCAAGACGCTCCACGAATTCAAAGTAGGATAAAGTCAAAAGAATTTACACCTAAACACAATGAGAGGCTGAATGTCAAAAGACAAAAAACTAAAAGAATTTGAAAGTAGTGAGAAAGAAGGGATTCATCATGGACAGGGCATCCTCAATAAGCTTAACAGATGATTTCTCATCAGAAACTATGGAGGCCAGAAAGGCAGTGGATTGGAATGTTCAAAGTGCTGAAAGAAATGGACTATCATCCAAGAGCTCGATATCTAGCAAAACTACCCTTTATAAATGAAGGAGAATTATGACATTCCCAGATAAACAAAAACAGAATTTGTTGGTACAGACTTGCTCTACAAGAAATACTAAAGGGAATCCTTCAGGCTGAAGTAAAACTCGATATTAACATGAATGCACATGAAGAAATAAAGAGCACAGGTATAGGTAGCTACATAGGTAAATATAAAGACAATATAAAGGTATTTTTATTTGTAACTTTTTTCTTCTGATTTAAAAGGCAGCAGCTGCATAAAGCACTAATTATAAAATTGTTGATGGTCTTATCACATGTAAAGATGTAATTTGAATGATAATAGAACAAAGGAGGGGGAGAGAGGGAACAGAGTTATAGTGGAACAGAGTTTTTGTATACTATTGACGTTGGTTGGTATTATTCTGAACTAGATTGTTTCAACTTAAGATGTTAATTGTAATTCCCAGGGCAGCCATTAAGAAAATGGCTCAAACTAGAGTAAAGAATTGGTAGTTAGTGTTAGAAATTTCAGTGCTTAGGCATGCAGGTTTAGATTCTGAAAGTGAGGCTATGGATATTTTCAAAGTTAAGCTTTATTTGACAAATATGTTGGAAATAAGTACAAATGTATTGACTAAGTAGAATATTTTGGTCTCTTTCAAGATAAAAGTTAATAAAATACTAAACAAATTTATAATTATCAATTCTCAGAACATTCTCATGAGTTAAGAGTTTATTCTTGTTCCAGTTTTTAAGATGAGAAAACTATACAAAAAAGAATTTAAGCTCTGCCTGCTTTTTCTAAGTATGATTTCTAACACTGTGGGAGTTGCAGTGCTCAAGCATTGGTTTAATAACATATCCCTCCTCGCTCCTAAAAGTGCTTAATGGCATATATTTATTTTTCGATATTAAAATTAATATGTTTAACAATTTCATGCCACCCCTTAAGAAATTGAAGACAGTTAAAACATCACTCTCTGAGTTTCTCTGCCTTTCTTTCAGAACAATTTCAAGAGCTCTTCAGTCTGATGTGAAGTATCTTGTCACAAAATTTGTACATCTATTTCCCAGAAAGTTGTTTTTAGCTCAGGTGGAGTCTCTAAAGAGGCTGTGGAAAATTTTTTTCTGAAATAATTATGGCACATCAGTGAAACAATGTTGAGTCTTGTTTATAGTGGTTTCTGAATTTTAGAAGTGAGTTCTCTGTTAATGAGCAAATTAAATGAATCCTTGAAAAAGTTAAATTAAATAAATGTTTTTTAAGAATTTATTACACCCAAGGCAGTATGGGAGATTCAAATATATATAGATAAGATGTGGTTCCTGCCCTCATCAAGACTTATTATTTAGGACAAGTGCGAAGGGTTGTAATATGATGAAAAAGGATTAACTTTTATATTAATGCTTATTTTTAAAATAACAATTATGAAGTTTTAGTATAACTTAACTTTTTGGAGCTTTTGTAACCTAAGTCACCTAATAAATTACAGAACAGATAAAGTTCAATATCATAAATGCCATTATAACTTACATTATAATAATGGTTATTCCTATGGGGAGAAAATCAGCTCTCCTTTTGACTTGCTTTGAGTTCTGTTTATTTGAGGAAGAACTAATGTGACAGACAAAATGAATAAAGGCTCTAAACAGTTTTGAATGTATTTTGAACTGCCTGCAAGTAGCACCAAACAAGGACTGCAGTGCTTCTGGGGGCTGGCTGTCAGGATCAGAGATATCCAGCAGACAAAGCAAGATTCCTTGTAAGTATGAAGGTATTGAACTGGTGTTCTCAGAAGGGACTTCCATCTTCTCTCTCCCCCTAGGGATCTTAGTCTCCTTATTTAGCATTTGTTTACGAAGTTTAGAAAGTAGCTTAGCAATTTTGTAGTAGTGCTTCAGCTTAGAGACAAGGTGTGCATGGTTGAGGAAGGGAGAAAGGACACAGTTCTAGTATATAGATAGATAAAGTGCTGGTCTCACTTCCGTGAAGTGAGAGCAACATCCTCAAGGGATAAGGCTTGTTAAAGTTAAGATAGCATAATTTCTTTCTATAGTATCCTTGTAAAAGTCTTTTTATTTACCCCCACAACAAAGCCACTATACTATTTTAAGCAAATTAGTTCAGTTTTAAATTATATTTTTAAGGTTATTTAATTTTGAACAATGGAATGTTAATTAAATGAACTGTCTTCAAAGATGACTGACCTAAATAATAGTTACTGTGGGAATAATATGATAGATAAGGCCTCCTTGCCCTTAAGAAGTTTATACTCTAGTGAGAGAGCTAAGTTATATAATTCAGATAACTGTAATACAAATAAGTAAGTGTCTCATAGAGGTACAAACAAAGCCTGTAGAGGTTAGAGGGTGATGACTATGGATGGGAGATTTTAGCTGAGATGACTGATTAGTCAGTCATCTGGTTCACAGACATGCAGATATTACAATAAAAAGGAAATTATAAATCACTCATATCTCCATGAAAAATTTTGCCTTCAATAGAATAAGCCTGCGTCTTTTTCAGCATTGGTGTTTACGGATAGACAGTTTTTGACCTGGGAATAACTTATGCTAATGAGAAGTTAATTTTTTAAACAAATGGTAAAGAATCCTTCTGGGGCTGGGCGCGGTGGCTCACACCTGTCATCCTAGCACTCTGGGAGGCTGAGGCAAGAGGATTGTTTGAGGTCAGGAGTTCCAGACCAGCCTGAGCAAGAGTGAGACCCTGTCTCTACTAAAAATAGAAAGAAATTAGCTGGACAACTAAAACTATAGAAAAAATTAGCCAAGCATGGTGGCGCATGCCTGTAGTTCCAGCTACTGGGGAGGCTGAGGCAGAAGGATTGTTTGAGCCCAGGAGTTTGAGGTTGCTGTGAGCTAGGCTGATGCCACGGCACTCTAGCCTGGTCAACAGAGTGAGACTCTGTCTCAAAAAAAAAATATCCTTCTGAGTCTGGGTTTGTAAGAGTAGGTCAAAAGGAATGGCCAGGATAACAGATAACAGGTCAAAATAATTCAAGAAAATCTGTGTCTCTAAGTGTCACAAGACATTGTGATAGATACAGGTGATACTACTATGATTGATCCCTTGCCCTTGAGTAGCTCACAGTCTAGCAGGAGAACTCAGAATGCCAAATCAATGGCAGAACCTTTCCCTAAATCCCATCCCCTGATCCCTGGACCTTCTAAACTGGACAAAAGGGAATATTTCACATATAGTATTAACATTCATCTGGTATAGGGCAGATGGGAGGAGGGAGAAGGGGATGGGTACATACCCACCTAATGGGTGCGGTGACCACCGTCTGGGGGATGGACATGCTTGACGCTCTGACTTGGGTGGGGCAAAGGCAATATATGTAACCTAAACATTTGTACCCCCATAATATGCTGAAATAAAAAAAAATTAAAAAGGGAATATGCCAGATAGTGGGGATACTTTAAAACCTTCTGAAAGGAAAACTGCCCCTAGAATGAACTTTACTTTGGAGCGGTAGTACATGCACATGGTATGAAATCCAAACACAAGAGGACAATGAGATGTAGATTTCCCTCCCATCCCTGTCTCCCAGCTACCTAGTAGCATACTATACATACTTTTCTGTACTTTCTTTTTTGTAGTTAACAATCAATCTTAGAGATACATTTTTTAAAGATTTTATTTTTTAGAGTAGTTTTGGTTCACAGCAAAAGTAAAGGGAAGGTGCAAAGATAGACCATATATTCCCTACCCCCACACATGCATCGCCTCCTGCATTGTCAACATTCCCCATCGCAGTGGTACATTTATTACAACTGATGACCCTCCATTGAGACATCGTTATTACCCAAAGTCCGTACTTTATGTCAGGGTTCGCTCTTCGTGTTGTGCGTTCTGTTGGTTTACGATATGTAGCCACCATTACGGTATCATAGAATTTTCACTGCCCTAAAAATCCTCTGTGTTCCACCTGTTTATCCCTCCCTCCCTTTCTCCCTCCTTACTAACCCTTGGCAACCACTGATCTTTTTGCTGTCTCCATAGTTACGCCTTTTCCAGAATGTCGTATAGTTGAAATCATGCAGTATGTAGCCTTTTCAGATTGGCTTCTTTCACTTAGTAATATGCATTTAAGTTTCCTCCATGTCTTCTCATGGCTTGATGGCTCATTTCTTTCTAGTGCTGAATAGTATTCCATTGTCCGGATGTTCTACAGTTTGCTTATTCATTCACCTACTGAAGGACATCTTGGTTGCTTCCAAGTTTTAGTGATTTTTGATAAAGATGCTATAAACATCATTTTTGTGTGGGTTTTGTGGACATAAGGTTTCAACTCCTTTGGGTAAATACCAAGGAGTGTGATTGCTGCAGTATATGGTAAGAATATGTTTGGTTTTGTAAGAAACTGCCAAACTGTCTTCCAGAGTGGCTGTACCATTGCATTCCTATCAGTAATGAATGAGAGCTCCTGTTGTTCCACATCTTGGAGATACTTCTGTGTCAGTATACCTACAAATGTCTGGTTCTTCTATTTTTTCTTTTAACTTACTATAATTACAGGTTCACAAGAAGTTGAAAAAATAGTACAGTGAAATCCTGTGTACCCGTTACCCACCTTACCCCACTGGGGTTATCTTACATAACTTGAATGTACTATCAATACCAAGAAATTTGTTGCCACAATATAATTAACTAGACTACATTACCTGTTTCTTTTTAAATCCTGCAAGATATTCCATTGTATGGGTGTACCATAGTTTTATTTAACTAGTCCTTTATCAATGGGTATTAAAATTGTAACTATGTTGGTATAGGAAATGACGGGAGACAATACATATCCATGTATTCAGGGCCACTGTTAGCATATACATTGCCTTTATGTGAATTAGAAAAACTGCCCTCTCTGGGTGGATGCAGCCCCATAGACACATGGCTTGGGAAAACAGAATACAACCTGGAGAACTGTTTAGTACCTCTACATGTGTATCTCTTTGCACTAAACAGGGAATACATATGAAGGATAATGGAGTGTAATTTAAGTTCTGCAGCATGACATCAGTGTTCCAATTTGAAACTTCGAAACTGTCCCTTTCAGACTTGGTACATCCTCCCATCCCCCCACCTGTAACCCTCATCACCTTTCCCCAATACTTCAGGCATTGTATATTTTCTATTATTCTTGTACAGGTCTGTCTCTCACATTGGATTATAAACTCCTTTGATAGCAGAGGCCTCGTGTCTTCACCTCTTTATCTTCTTTCTCTTCTCTTCCCGACTCCACTATTATCTATCTGGATATAATATTGTTTTGTGTAAAGGTGCTTAGTGAATTTTTGTTTAAAAATTTTCTTAAGGCAAGGCAGTTAAGAGTAGTGAATTTTTAAATATTCCCCTCAATACTTCAAGAGGTGTCATGAAATTTTTAAACCAAAATTATTTTGAATTTAAAATACCTACACATACACTTGTAGGAGAGAAAAAAGGTGTATTATGAAGTCAACCAACTAATTATTGGGTACTAAAATTTCAAAAACATTATGCATTATAGTACTGAAAAGAAGAAAATAAAGCAGCTGAACTTCTTGTGACATTATAAGCAAGTTATTGGGTTTTGGTTCCACTGAATATTAAAACATGAGAATAATACTTCACTAGGGTGTTTAAAGGACTCATAATGTGTACAAAAGAAATTTATACTATTACAGATAAAGCATTTTAAAGCTCTATTCAGGCTGGGCATGGTGGCTCACGCCTGTAATCCTAGCACTCTGGGAGGCTGAGGCGGGAGGATCGCTTGAGCCCAGGAGTTCAAGACCAACCCGAGCACGACCAAGACCCTGTATCTACAAAAAATAGAAAAATTATCCAGGCATGGTGTTGTGTGCCTGTAGTCCAGCTACTCAGGAGGCTGAGGCAGGAAGATGGCTTGAGCCCATTAGTTGGAGGTTGCAATGAGCTATGATCTAGCTGGGACAGTAGAGTGAGACTCTGTCTCCGAAAAAAAAAAAAAAAAATCAGCAAGAACCTATTTTATATCTATTGTATGCTTATGTTCAATAAGCACAATTCTGAGTAGTTACACAAATCTTGAGCCCTAAAAATACCTAATTTCATTGGGTCTTAACTTCTGTATGCCATTGATTTAGGGGGAAAATTGTCCATTTTTAACACTGACCTCTTCATTACTGTTAAGCACTAAAAATGTTTTATAAAATTTTAATTATATTGAATATTTCATTAAAACTTACATCATTGAAATCATGTGGTACATATAAGGACTGCTATAAACACAAAGAAGAATGAAAATGTACTGTTATTTTAAATGCATTTTCTATTGTGTATACTTTATATTAGCAATGTAACTAAATAAAATTTGCAGACTAATATAACCTAATTGGCATAAATCTTATACAAGTGACAAGTTAAAATAGATAATAGTGGTTGCAAAAAATACCTTGATTCTGAAGATTAAGCCCATGATGAGGCATTGAATTACTTGACAACCATATTGGGTGGTTATGTTTGCTTGTGTATAATGTTTAAGGAAGTAATGATTTGGGGAAATTGTGCCAAATAAAGCTAGGGGGGAGGAATCCTCTTCAGTTCTAATGTTCACAGTGAATTATCAAGTGATAATTGCTTTGCCAGCAGCACATAAATATTTTTTCACTATAAGGAATGACTGTTACTGGAGGAGAATTGGAGAAAACATTTGTTTTCCTTGATTATTTGGTGTAAGTAATTTTTTTGTAACCAAATCAACATAGTACTCTGGGTTCACTATGAGACAGAGCATTGTTATATAGAAGCTCTGTTTTCCTGATGTTAACTATAATGGGTTTTTACCTGTATTCCAGGAAATAAAGCAAGTTGAGTTGATTCCAGTAGGTTTTATTTTTCAGCTTTAGTGCTAAAATCAGATTGTGTGCAACTCTGAATCATGGTTCTATTAATATAAATTCTTGGCTATACAAAGTAAATTACAGTATATCTTCCCGTACAATTATAAGAATGCTGTAACATGCAGGATTCTTTTCTTGAGTGTTTTTATGATTAAAGATTAATTTTCTCCTGAATTTGGCTGCATAGGTTTTCATTCAGCTAGTATTGCAGATCATTGTCAACTACAATTTGAATGCCATCTGTGTATTTGACAGATTCCTGCAGACTAATAGGAATTTAAAGAATAGAATAGTGCCTTCTGGTTTGGCAAACTTTCTTACAGGGATAAATAGGATGGGAACATTTACCTTGTAAGTATGTGTGTTTATGTGTATGCATACACACACATTTCATATTCATCTTGGTCTGTAAACTTCCAGTATATATAATTTACCAACTCACTCTTCCACTGGGACATATGTAAGTAAACTACCTTTTTAGTTAACTAAGCAGGTGGCTATTTCTATAACTGTGAGGTACGTTTCAATTTTTAATACACATTGGTGTACATACAAGGTATATATATCTTCTCTCATTATCCCTGCTTCTGTGAGGGACCTTAATGCAAATAGTGCAAAATAGTAATTTCCTTGACTCTTTTTCTTGACTTCTTTCCTCATTCTGTGAACTGGCCATATGTGCTTTGTCTTCATTGCTCCAGTGCCTTCACTGGAGTGGCCATTCCACAAGCGGGTAACTGAAAGAAGGAGAAACAACCACATGTGGATAATAGGAAGTTGGGTATTCGTGATAATACATGGGAATGGGGGAGGCGTATTAGTCATTTTGAAGCTAACGGACTTATTTGTCGGGGAAGGGTTCATGGATGGTTTTGAATTATTTTTCCCCTAGGAAAATCACTTTATTTTAATCTTTTTGGGCTTTAAAAAAACCCAAAGAATTTTCATTCATCATTGGAAACCGTAAAACCAATTATACCCACAGTGAGTGCATTGTGTTGTTTAGTTATTTTTGCTTAATTTTGTTTTGCTTTATTTTGCCTTCTTGAGAGGCATTTAATTTTTTTTTTAATTTCAAAAAATTTAAGGGGTGTAAGTGTTTTTGTGTTACATGGATAAAATTGTGTCATGCCGAAGTCAGGGCTTTCAGTGTACCTGTCACCAGAATAGTGTACATTGCACTTAATAGATAGATTTTTATCCCTTACCTCCCACCCACCCTTCCCCTTTTTAGTTTCTAATGTCCCTTACTGTTCTTTATAACCATTTATACCCTTTGTTTAGCTCCCAATTATAATTGAGAACATGTGGTATCTGTTTTTCTATTCCTGAGATACTTTCCTTAGGATAATGGTCTCCAATTCCATCTAAGTTGCTGCAAGACATTATTTCATTCCTTTTTATGGTTGAGTAGCATTCCATGGTTTGTGTGTATGTGTGTGTGTGTGTGTGTATATACACACATACATACACCATATTTTCTTTATCCACTCATCAGTTGTTGGGCACGTAGGCTGATTCTATATCTTTGCTATTGTGAATTGTACTGTGATAAACATTTGGGTGCAGGTGTCTTTTTTATAAAATGACTTCTTTTCCTTTGGGTAGAAACCCAGTATTGGGATTGTTGGATCAAATGGTAGGTCCACTTTTAGTTCTTTGAAGAATCTCCATACTGCTTTCTATAGTGGTTGTACAAGTTTACATTCCCACTAACAGTGTATATAAATGTTCCCTTTTCACCACAACTGCACCAACATCTATTATTTTTTTGACTTTTTGATAATGGCGATTTTGATGGGGTAAGGTGGTAACTCATTGTGGTTTTAATTTGCATTTCCCTGATAATTAGTGATGTTGAGCATTTTTCATATGTTGGCCATTTGTTTCAAATCATAAGGATTTAGAATTTGATTTTGGTGGGGGGGACTGGACATTCTAGTCAGTGAGGATCATAAACATAGCTGGGTGAGTAGTTTTTTTTTTTTTTTGCTGAACTCTTGGGAAATAAGGATATTTGAGAATTCTTGAATCAAGAGAGGGAAGAGTGGAGTGGCTTGAAATTAAAGTATCTGTTCATACATTTTGACTTGATTTTCTGATTTCTTGGGAAATGTCATAGAAGTTATGTGGTTCAATCAGAGCGAGAGAGTGGTCACATTTAAAACAGAGTCATTGTTGAAGAGAGCATCAGAATAATTTAGCCCAGAGAGGACTCTGGTCTACATAAGGTTTAGCCGTGAAATTAGATATGAGAGGAAAGAATAGGTACAAACAATGGTACAGGAAAGAAATGGTAGTTTGGCATTTAACTGAATAATGTGGGTGGTGATCTAGAGGCTTATATTGGGCTAGCATTGCTCATCCAAAGAGAAGGGCTATTCCATTACCAACTGGAGTTTGGAGAGCTCTGTCAGCCATATACTGATGAAGCCCTGCAGAGTAAGGTCTATACTTTTGCTTCCAGGTATGCTTTGGAGATCTCCAGTTTTCTGTCAATTTCTGAGAGTGCACAGTCTGACTCCTGAAATTCTAGTAGAGCTTGTGAAGAGAAATCAAGAAAATAATGTTTGCTGAGAGCCTATTATGTAGTGTACATGCTGCCGGATGTTTCACATACCTGCTTTTATTCCCTGTTCCTCTACCAAATCAAATCTTCTGTAAGGATATATATGAGGGTGGGTGAGTGACTGGGCATTGTGCTGAGAGAGAACGCTCCACCATCTCAAAGCCTTTGTCACCTAAAAATTCTAAAAGCCATGGTGCTTCTTTAGCTCTTTGAGCTTTCTAGCCTCTCCCCCTCCTTTTACCCTATTTTTGATTTATACTATCTAGTAGCTCAAAGACACAGATATGGAGCTAAAATACTTTCTCTAGTCGTGGTCCTCTTCTTGCTTTGCTGAATTCCCAAATTGGGTAAGTGGCCCTCTTCTGTGTCCCATCATTCCTCATTCATAGCTATTTTCTTATCATTTACTGCTTTATATTAAATTCTATTAATGTGTTTCTCTCCTTCTCTTATTGCACTGTAAGCTCCTGAAGAATAGGGATGGTCTTTTCATTTCTGATCCACAGTGTATAGCACATAGTAGAGAAGTTGCTTAATAATGGTTTCTTGTACTAAATTGAACTTATCAACTGCAGTTTGGCTTTTCATCTTGTTTATCCTTTTGGGATGGCCTTGTATACTCTCCAACGAGAAAGAATGGGGCAAGGAAAACCTCTTAGCTATCTTTGTAGTCTCTATGCCATGAATACGTAGTTCTGACTTGTCTCCAGGTAACAGACTAAGTCCTCCAAGGGCATAGCATTTACAACTCTAGCCAGTTCTAGACAGTGTCACGTAGACTAGTAACTTGGAAGTCTGAGGTGTAAAAAATGATTGAGCTCAGGAATTCTGAGCAGCAGTATACATACTAATTTCTCCCCCAGAATGATGATAGGAAACCAGGGAGCCCCTGGTTACCTAAGGAGGTATGAATTGCTCCAGAGAGAAATTAGAACAAGTCATGCTAATTACGATCACTCTGACTGAGTCCTGATACTCAGATATCCTCTACAGCTACAACAACAGGTTGGCCTCTCTTTCCCAGGACTGGAGAGGGAACCAGAACAATTTGAAACTTCTTACTCAACTAGGTCTGGAGACACTTCCCTGAAGTAGAAAGATCCTGTGATTCAACAACTCCTCCTCAGTCTCAGTCACATTAGATGACTACATCAGTTAATACATCTCTGCATTTTGAGTCTATTTGAGAAAAGCATCCCTGACAGGAAAAGTGACATGACAATAAGAGGGAGTTTATCCTTCATCCTCTCTTTTGACATCCTACTCTTGAATTCTAGTAGACGGAATTCTTTTATCTTTCTTAAACCTATTACCTTCACAATAAGGCAGATTGTCTGACTCTGACTCACCTATCTCTGACTTGATTCTATCATAATTGACAGAGTCATTGGCAATAGGCCATTAACTCTTCAAACCAGTCCCATTTTTCTAACCAATGGTTGAAAAATCCCACTTTGCCGTCTATTGGATCTCAAGAAATTATTAACTATGAATATGATTTAATATGAAGGAACTTGTGGCCCCTCCTTGCCATGAAAGAGTAATCAAAGGTAATCAAAGAGTCCAAAAGAACCCTTGAACTGGTATCAAAATGTAGTAGTAGCTAATCTAGGATACCAGGGATAAGCCTGATGATTTTTTTTTTTTTAACTAAGGTCTCCAGATAGCCAATGAATTTATGAAACCAGCAGGATCTGGTGGAATGGGAGGAAAGAGAAGATGACCCAAAGTAACTTTTCATACATGCTCTAATTTTCTAGGGGTCATGTGCCCATACAGCCTTCATCATTCATGAGTCATAGCCAGAGACTATATGAGGATATTGTGAAACTCTATGCAGTTCTTTAGCCATGCTGATATTGGGTTCTTTTAAAAATAGACCACTTCCAGGCAGTAACCATATATTCCGGATTTCCCAGGACAGCCCTGATTTCATTTTCTCCCACTGTGTCCATAAGTACACTCATATTCATCAGACTTTATACCAGTTTTTGGTTTTGAAAATATGGACATCAGGTGAATAAGAACTTCATTTCTGAGGAAAGTCCATCACAGCACAGCCTTGCTCTTTCAATCCTGCCATGCTCACTTGCCAATGATTCTCACCCACTGCCAGCAGTCTTTGATTCTGCTCTTGTTTCCTCCCTTTACTTTAACCCTTTGTGAGTCAATTTATCTCTTTGACTCTGGGGTCCAGCAAATGGTGTATCCTTCACTCTCACAAAGTTACTTATATCCTAGCATTTTGGTGATAGGATATACTCTTTTGAAAAATAGCATACTTCCTTTTTCGCCAGCGCATTCTTGGAGGTTGAAAACTGTTCCTGTGTGATACTCATCTTCAGAGGCCTCCAAAAGCACGTTCAATAAAAAGCAGTATCACCCCTACCATTTATTGAGTGCTTACTATATGAGAACATGGGTAAATTTGTTTCAAAAAGCATCTCATTTAATACTAATAACCTGTGAGATTGTCATTCCTTTCACACAGATATGGAAACATGCTTAGGTTAAGTGAGTTGTTCAAGATCCTTCTTAGCATCCTATATCTAGAAATCCTTGCTACATTCCAGATAAAATATTAGTTGTGCACATACCAGACTTAAAATTGAGGATGAACTGACCAAAGATTCCAACCCGATAATAGAAGAGAACTTTTGCCTTTATATTTCCCACCACCAGGAAATATGTTTCTGCACTCTTGATAGGTGATTTTTATACATTCTTCCTATATACCAGTAGTCCTCAAACTTGAACATGCATGAAAATCACCCGGAGGGCCTGTTAAAATACAGATTGCTGGCCTCACACTCAGAGTTTCTGATTCAGTAGGTCTGGGGTGAGGCCTGAGACTTTTAATTTCTGATAAGTTGCCAGTGCTGCTGGTCCAGGGACCACATTTTGAAAATCATTGTTATATACTAATCATTTTTATTCAGCAAATTATTATTCAGTACTTCTGGTGTTCCAGGCACTGTGCTGAGCATTGGGGATGTAATAATGAAAAGGTTAGGCAGGGTCTTTGTTTTCATAAAGCTTATAGTCTAGTGGGAGAGACAGACGACTGAACTAATTTTATTAGGATAAATAAACGGGGATTGCCATAGAGAGTAACAGAGTTGCTGTCCTCTAGATAGGTTGAGAAAAGTCTCTTTGAGGAGGTGATATTTTGTCTAAGATTTAAAGGATATGAAGAGCTCATTAAGGCTTTCATCCTTGACTTTTCTCAGCTCCAACCTCTATTGACATCACTGGGGATGTCTCTACATGGGGAGAACTCTGTGAATTTCAGACTGACTTCTGGGTGTAATTCATTCCTTGGCACTTTCTGTGGCCTTGGCCAAGCTGGATTGAATTCTTCCTCTATGACTGTCTCCCTCCTTTCTACTCCAACCTCCCTCCGCCATCCAGTATAGATAGATACAGTGGTCAGAGGAATTTGAAGGGGTAGCTAATTTTGTCTTCTAGCTCCACCTAGGTCACATTCTTTGGTATCTGACAGTTTGAGAAGAATATATACCAACGAATTGGGCCTGCAAACCTGCCATTCATTGCAACTGCCCTCACCTTGTAACTATTTATCAATGATACCTTAAGATCCTGTCTTAATTACCAGTTGACGAATTTGCCCAGAAAGAGGTTGTTTGCTATGTGGGAATCTACACAACTCCCTAGCTACCCTGATGTTTCTTCAAGCAAGATTCCTAGATGCTTGCAGTCTAAGAAGATGCTTTCTCCTTTCTAAAAGATTGTTAGAGCAACACAAAATCAAACCTTGCTTCTAATTGTGTTGACTAAAGCTGGAAAAATTCTAGGCATTGGAAGGAGACTTTCTACCTAACTGTTCTCATCTGTTGCCTTTAATCTGTTGCCTTTAGATTTGTAGTCCTGAAGTTTGATGCCTTGCCTTGCTTTTTTTTTTTTTGGCTCTGGATCTGACCTGCTATGATTCAACTAGCTTTTGCTTGGAATCCCTCCTGCCTCTGGAGCCATTTCCTTGCTGTCCAGTTTTACTTCGTTTTGATTAAAAGTTTTGTCTGGTATTCTGTTCCTGTGGAGTAAAAGGGACTCTTACCAGTGCTATGGTCTGAATGTTTGTGTTCCCCAAAAATTGATATGTTGAATTCTAATTCCCAAAGCGATGGTATTAAGAAATAGGATCTTTGGGAGGTGATTAGATCATGAAGATGGAGCCCTCATGAATGGGACTGGTGCCCTTATAAAAGAAGCCCAAGGTAACTCATTTGTCCCTTACACCATATAAAGACACAGTGAAAAGGTGCTATTTATGAGGAATGGGCCCTCACCAGACATTGAATCTGCTGGCTCCTTAATCTTGGACTTTGCAGGCTCTAAAACTGTGAGAAATAAATTTCTGTTGTTTATAAGCTACCTAGCTTATGGTATTTTTTTGTAGCATCCCAAACAAAATGAGACAATAGGTATTTATTTCTCTAGGTATTTTGAGGTAGAGTATTTCATTTGGCCTGGATATACTTTTTTTTGGGTAACAGACTTCCTTGCTCACCTATCTATAAATCCTTGAATCAGAAGATGTTTTATCAGATGAGGAATACTTGAAATTGACTTTTCTGGTTGCCAAAGACATCTTGAATTTACTTAAGAAATATTTTCAACAGTCATCCAGTGAATACTTACTGGGTTATGTCTTTTCTACTCACCTTCACATAGAGGCCAGATTTAACTACCTTACCCAGATTAAGAATCATTTTTTCTCTGTGGACTCAGAATTTTCTCCCTGCTAATCTGGTTCCTGATGGCATAAAGTGGACCAGCATTTTTTATTAACCTATACATCAACCACAGGAATGACTGAAATAAAAAAGGAAATAGTATGCAAGCTCATTCATATGTGGAGATAATAAACCTTTTCTGTGGCTTTGGAGTCAGTTAGCCTTGGTTGGTAGTGCCGTGTCTGCCCCATACTAGCAGTGTCTTGGGCAAGTAAACCAATCTTGCTGTGAAGATTAAAATGTATGTAAAAGCACCTAATAGTATTTGACTCATAGTATGCTCTCACCGAATGTTAATTCTTGCCGTCCTCTTTAATGTTCTTAAAGCCCTGAACCATTTGAGTGAGCAAGGCATGATCTCTCATAGTATACTCCATCAGCACAAGAATCTCACATTTCCCAGATGTGGAATCCTTTCAAGAACTACCTGCTAAATTATGATACTCATCAGAGTATCCCTACTTCTCCCAGGTATCCAAGAAAGGAAATCAACAGTTACTGAGAGGCTACTTAGTAAAAGTCTAATTGGCCCCAAATGATGATAGCATTAATAATTATACCTTTATCGATAGGCATTATAATACTCGGAAATTTCTGGGACCCTTTTAATGGATAATGTTTTTGGATTCCTGTAGCAGTTCATCAAGCAGGAAGTCCCTATCTTGCATATCCATGTCTGAAGATGAAGGGAATTGAATGACTCTTTCACCGTCTTCTGACTAACGGATGGTAGAGTTGAGCTTTGGGCCTAAGTCTTCCGATAACCCCTCCTTCCCTATTTTAGCACTTTTATCCTACTATTCCCATTGGTTTGAACTCTGAGGCTCTTTCTGGTACATGATTTATCAAATTACTATAAATCTAAGGACAAAATATTTCTTAGGGTTTCCCTAATTTTATCACTGAGATGTTTTTCTTCCTGAGAGATAGCTCTAAAGTGTGGGAGTTTTAAACTCTACCTAGGAGCCAGAAAAAGCTGTTCATGCCTTTGATGTACATTCCGTGTGCCACAGTTAGACTTACACTACATATTCCAGAACAGTGTTTCTTGGGCCTAAAATTGCAACAAAACTCTTTTAGAGATTCTCATTAGATCTTTTAGATTAAATTATTTCATTTATTCTTTCATTCAACAAACATATTTAGCCCTTACTATGTGTAAGGGGTAGGGGTATGGCTGTACAAAAGACAAACTGTCCTCTTGTTGCTCATAATCTAGTGAGTAGATAGATGATAAACAAATAGTGATATATACTGTGAAGAAAAATAAAGCACTTTTAAATTTTTGCTCAAGCCATGAGATTACTAAATTATAATATCTACCAGTGACCCCTTGTAGATCCTCTAAAAAGTTAGTTATTGGGAAGATGGCCTCAGGAAACGAACATTGTTTATGATGGCCCTTTGCAGTGCCTACCTTCTTTTCCATTATTTGTACTAAGACCTCGCTTTCCTGTACGATTGTGAGCAATCCTAATTGTGTTGGAGTGTAAGGACATGGTGGAACAAAGAGAGATTGCAGAGGAAGGCTGTTAGGAATAAAGTACCTGTCTCATAACAAATACTTTTAGAGTTGTGTTCATCTTTTATTCTTTAAATGTAGTGTCTTTCTTTATAGTGTGTCAAATCAAGAACATTGAAAATAGATATATTTTAAAATATATATTTAACTATGTTATGTTTAACAAGACACAGTTTAAAAAGCAGCCTTCTAGTTTTATGGTGTAAGACTGTAGAATAAGTTCTTTTTGACATAAATGTTTTAAAAGTTTTGAAGAACAGGGAGTCTGCAAGTCGGAAAGAAACTGTTCTTGCCATGAGGCAAATATACTTGAGTTTAATTTTTAAACTATAACTGCCGTTTGACCTTAAATTAAGACAGTCTGTTTCCATTGTGGTGTTTTACTGGTTTAACAATGAGAACATTTAAAGCAGCTGCCACCAATTAAAATGATTCATAAATGATGGTTGTAAATAAATATTCTTGAAATTTTAACTCAGTGAAGTCAATCTTTTTAGTGGCACTGTCTTTCTGGAAAGCAATTTGGTAAAATGCAGCAAGAGCTTTAAAAAATGTTCATACACTTTGATCTGATAATTCTGTTTCTTAAATATCTATCCTTAGAAAATAAATCTGAGATCTGAATAAATTTTAATGTGCAGAGATGTTCCCCACAGTTTAACAAGAAGGAAATGATTATATAAAATTATGGTACAGCATATGATAAAATATCATGGAGCCATTAAAATATTTTCGAAGAGTATTAAACATATAGGAAAATGTTTATGAAATTTAGTTGAAAAACTAACTTTATAAAACCATACAGTATGATCTTTTTTTTTTTTTGAGACGGAGTCTCACTGTGTTGCCTGGGCTAGAGTGAGTGCCATGGCGTCAGCCTAGCTCACAGCAACCTCAGACTCCTGGACTCAAGAGATCCTTCTGCCTCAGCCTCCCGAGTAGCTGAGACTACAGGCATGCGCCACCATGCCCGGCTAATTTTTTCTATATATTTTTAGTTGTCCAATTAATTTCTTTCTAATTTTAGTAGAGACGGGGTCTCGCTCTTGCTCAGGCTGGTTTCGAACTCCTGAGCTCAAACAATCCGCCTGCCTCGGCCTCCCAGAGAGCTAGGATTACAGGCATGAGCCACCGTGCCCGGCCCATACAGTATGATCTTAACTATGTGAAAATATTTCCACAGAAATATACTTTTAGGAAAAATTGTACATTTTCATTTTCTTTGGATTGTGAGATTATGCATGATTTTTATTTTCTTCTATTTCTATATTTTCCAAATTTTAAAATATTGAACATGTATTAAATTTATAGTGAATAATAACATATAAGTGTTTTGATCCTTTCAGTACGATGCCTTTTATTAATATCCAGTCCATTTATATTATTATGGCATAATTTTTCCAGATTTTCATCTTTTTTTTTTTTTTTTCCAGCAAATTATGAGTGTACATATGTTTAGGTTACGTGTGTTGCCCTTGGTTCCCCCCCCCCCCACCGAAGTCCGTGTTTCAAATATGTCCATCCTTCGGGTAGTGCGCATTGCCCTCCTTGTGTATACAAATACCCCTCCCCTCCTCCCTCTTCCCCCCTCCACCCACCACCCTCCCCCTTCCCCAGCATCCAATAGATGTTGTTCTGATATGTGCATTTATGTTTTAGAGCATTTCTTTTTTCTAGTGAATTTTTATGCTTTTAATCTTCTAATGTTTATTTTGCCTTTTATGATATGCACAATTAGTATTAACACTTTTATCTATGCTTGCTCTAATTTCTAGATGTTCTTTAAAGCCAATAATTCAGTTCCATGTTGGAATACTATTTTTCAGGTGGTTTACATCAAACAGCACACACATACCATCACAGTAGGTGGTAAAGAGAGGTGGCTCTGGAGCCACAATGCCTGGGTCCAAATCCTCGCCCCCACCACTTAGTAGATATGTGACCACTGACAAGTTAATTGTTTTCTCTTATCCTCAGTTTCCCTATCTTTAAAATGGGGGCTAATAGTAGTATCCACCTTATAAGGTTGTTGTGAGGATTTAAAAGAGTTATTACATGTAAATGCTTACTTTAAAAAGGCATGGTATGTAGTAAATGTTCAATAAAAATTGGCTATTTTTAGTAGTGTGTGTGTGCTACACATACATATTGTCATGATCATTTGCAAAATGCTTTTATATATCAGTCTTTTATTCTTTTACACGATTGTTATTTTAAAATGAAGGTGTGTGTCTTATTTTCAGTTAAAATTAGTTTTCCTTTTATGCTTTGAAATTATTTCAAAAAATTTCCATATTTTTAGTTATAGAAACCTTACTGATTTGTTTTCCAGTCATATTTTTCTTTTCCATGTTGGGGATTAATGATCATTCATGTGGGCTGGATGGACTGAAGGTTGGCTTTATTCTAGGTGTAAAAGGACTTTTATTTACATACATAAAGTTGATGTACTCGTTACTGGTTATTCCCATGTATTAAATGATTTACCATATTTACTAAAGTGCCACTTTAGTAGAAAAGAGGGGGATGGACATGTGTCATTGTGCCCCCCAAATAATAAAACTACATTTGTTTTTAAATTTTGTAATCCAGGTTTCTCTAATCAAACTAATCTCCTCAGACAGATTTGGGATGAAAAGAGAGCTCTTTTTATTGAATCAGGTGTTGGGCTAGACATTTACATGTATTATATAATTTTGTAGTACAATATGAGAACTATTTTAAGTGAAAAAATTATTTGGCAATTTTAATGTCTTAACATTACAAAATTACAAATGTGTTCCTGTAGAAAACAATTTGAATTTAACTGATTAACAATTTTTATAGCTCATTGCAATAATTCTGCCATTATTCAGTTTTATTTCTTTGAAGAACAGGTACTTTTTTGGTGTGTTTACAATGGCAGAACAAGGAAAGACCCTGGTCAAGTTTGAAAGCATGAAGCTAGTCACTGAAAGACTCTTTTCAAATACAAAGATTCTTCATCAGTCTAGTAGTATTCAACTGAGACATGTATAGTCCAGAGATCTGCATCTTTAACTGGGACTTTGCTTAGTATTTAATGCCAAGAAGGGGTGGGAGAGGTAATCCCTATGGGAAATTATATTTCCCCTGGTCTTTAGTTCTATAACTGCGTAGAAATCCTGGGTTGGGTATGAGGTTCCATATGTGCATTTCTGATCTGGAAGTAGAGACAGCTCTAGTTTAAACTATAATTTTTTTTATCCGTGGGATTTATCTTTTTAGCAATGGTTTGGAGTATTGTTCTTCTTGGTTTTGAAGAGGAGGACTAGGTGGAACTCTAGGGAAAAATTAGCTTTTAGGGATGAGCATGTTCAATAGCTCAGGTGGCAAATTTTGCTTTCTTGTTGTATTGACGTGACAAAGCTAAGTTGGTCATTGTCATTTCCATACCATATACACCACCTTTGGCTAATTTTTATTTTGCCATGTACCTAGCAGTTCAGCTGGAGGCTTTTTAAACCAAAGCATTTAAATATACATAGGAAGTCGTTGTACTGCTGCTTGCTGGTGGCTGCTGTGTTCTTTCTTATCTTCCCAGGGAGCTTGGTCTCTTTGTTTAGCTTCTGATTCACTTGTTTACAAAGTTATAGGCTTTGAAGTAGGCACTTATATAGGACTACATAGAGAGAAGGGTAAAGTTAGAAATCTGCTTTATGGTTAAGCAATCATTTCACTACCTTATTATTAATACCTTAGTAATCAGCCAGTACCATTCATGGATTTTGTTTTTCTCTTATAGGAACTGCACTGATTGACTTACTGCTATCCTAATTTTTTGTGGAAAATTACTTTGTTCTGTTTCTTCCAGATTAGAAGTCAGCTCAATTGGCTTTCTAAACATTGAACTATCATAGTGTTGCCTGATGTGTTAGTGGGGGATTCTTAAAAATAATTTTTTATGATAATTTAATGGTACACATCATATTTTTTTCTATTTGTTCTATCATAAAAGAACTTTACATATTTTGTTTCCTTAATATAAGGTTCCTGTCCTTAGGTGACTGCCCTTCTGTAGATATGACATTGTTACTGTGAGATTTGTACTAGTAAGACTATGATACATTCCATGTTTTGTAGGACAGTAGTGAGGTAAATAGCCTTGCTGTAAGGTTGTTTAAATCGTCATAGCTGAAAAAAATAGTCCTTTAAAAATAGCAACAACAAAACACACGTACATCAGACATAATTCATGATTATTAATAACTTCCTCAAGATTTTTAGGTGTTGTAAATAAGGTTGTTCAGATTGCATTTACTTTTTTTTTTAACTCATGAGGGAGAATAAGAGAAGCTATTTTTGTCATGGGCTTAGAGAAGGAAATATCAGTGTGACTGGTAACTGACACGTTTGTCAAGTTCAATTTCTACCTGACTACTTTGATTTTTTTTTATTTCATTACTTTGGACTTTAGAGTTCTCTATATGAAATTTTTAAAGAGTGACATCTCTAACCTTTGGGTTCTGAGTAGTGCATTACTCCTGAAATTGGTTGAGTCACTTCATATTCTTCCAAGAGTTCACCACCTGTCAAACCTGTGATCTGTCCCTTTTGCCTTCTGCTTCCTGAACCGTTTTGCTGCTGGCAATAGTCTTCTATTATTTGTGGTAGGTTTTTCTACATTTAATATGTAAAACCTACCACAAAGTTTGAACCTTATAGTGATTTATGGTTAAAAGCCTTTAAGAATTCTCCTTCTGTCTATGAAGGAGTAACTGGTACAAGGCTTGCTCCTTTCTACCTCACATCACCCATAAACAACTAGAAACTGGACAAAATACCTGAAACCACTGTTTTCAGACATTGGGAAACAGGCAGCACAGGACTGTTATCTTTAAGAGAAAGGGAACGAAGTGAGCTCTACAGTCACCCTGACTTTTTGCCTGCAGGCAGTTTCTAGACGACAGCATTGTGAGAGGGAACCCAAGCAGAGCCTGCAATCTTGCTGAACTGATGACAGTGATAGGAACTCAGGGAGGCCTGGAGGGGAAGCGGGCAGGAATTTAAGGAGCAGAGTAATGAAGAAGGGGAGCTACTCAGAGAAATAGCTCCAGAAATCTGCATAGATGCTCCCTTTATCTTTGGCTGACTATGAATCTGTGCATGTGTCAAGGGAAACACCATGAGGCTGGACAAAAAACAACTGCTTGAGAGCTATAAGCTGAAAACTTACCAGAACTCATACAAAGATGAAAGACATTTTAGTTCTTACAGTGAGTTGTGAGATTTTGTTGAACACCCAGGGCATTCCATAGAGACCCAAAAAGGGTCATACCTTAATATTACAGTAGGGCTAAACTAGTTCAGCCCTAGAGTAAAGGCTACTTTAAACCCAAACTAACAAAACTTAAAGCCATGCTTTGAAAAATAATTATCCACAAATAATTTAAGTGCATGAAAAAACAAACGTCAACACTTTTTGAAGGAGGACAGCAAAATACAAACACTCAATAATATAATGATTATCATATCTGGCATCCATAAAATTACTAGACATTCCAAGAAGCACTAAAATGTGACCCATAACCAGGAGGAAGTCAGTCAATAGAAACAAAACCAGAAATGGTGGTCATAGTATTAGCAGACAGGGACTTTAAAACAGCTATGAAAATATGTTGAAGGATTGAAAGAAAAAAATGAATATAGTGAGTAAAGAAATGAAAAACATAAAGAACCAAATGGATCTCCTGGAGCTGAAAAATACACAAAATGAAAAATTCATTGGATGAGATAAATAGCAAATTAGACATTGCAGAAGAAAAGATTGAATTCAAATATATAACAATAGAAATTATCCAATCTGAAACAGATTAGGAAAAAACCGAAGGAAAAAAGCCTCGGTGAACTATGAGACAATATCAAAGAGACTAACATACATGTGAGTGGAGTTCATAAGGAAAGGAGAGAGGAATAAACAGAAAAAATAGTTGAAAAAATAACGGCTAGACATTTTCTAAATATCATGAAAACTGTAAACACATTGATCCAAGAATCTCAATGATCTCCAAACAGGAAAACCACAAAGAAAACCATGCTAAAGACAATTATAATCAAATTGTTAAAAAGCAGTGATAGAACATTTTAAAAGCTGGTAGGATAAAAAATAAAAAGACACGGTGCATACAGAGGAGCAAAGATAAGAACAAAATCCTGGCCAGGCGCGGTGGCTCACGCCTGTAATCCTAGCACTCTGGGAGGCCGAGGTGGGTGGATCGTTTGAGCTCAGGAGTTCGAGACCAGCCTGAGCAAGAGCGAGACCCCCGTCTCTACTAAAAAAAAATAGAAAT
>NW_012134303.1:7025275-7047740 GCF_000956105.1 Propithecus coquereli | reverse complement strand
AGAAATGTTAAAGGAAGCTGAAACATTTTTTCAGGCAAAAATGGAAAGAATTGTCACCAGCACACCTAAACTACAAGAAATGTTAAAGGAAGCTGTTCAGGCTGAAGGAAAATGATACCAGATGGAATCTTGGATCTCTGCAAAGTAGTGAAGAGTGGCAGACAGGTGTGGCAAGTGTAGGGTAAATATAAAAGACTTTTTCCTCATTTTAAAATTTCTTTAAAAGTTAAGTGATGGTTTAAAGGAAAATTAATAATTTATTGGGAAATTTATATGGTATATAGAAGTAAAAGGCATCTTTGACTATGTGGAGAAAGGCAAAATAAAAAAGAAGTTAAAAAAAGTATGACAATTAGCCTCAAAGGATGGGAGGAGTGAAAAGGAAGTATACTATTAAGGTCCTTACATTATATGCATAGTAATATAATATTACTTGAAAGTAGATTGCAGTAAGTTAAAAATGCATCTTATACAACCTAGACCAATCACTGAAAAAAGCATAACTAATAAAGTAATAGTGGTGACAAATGAAATAATAAAAAATGCTCATTTAATCTCAAAGACAGAAAAAGAGAAGTGGAGAACAAGTGGGAAATATAGAGAACAGATATCAAATATAAAGATGGTAGACTTAAACCCAACCATGTCAGTAGTTACATTAAATATAAGTAGTCTGTCCACTCCAATTAAAAGCCTGCATAAAAATGCAAAGCCAGACATGGTGACTCATGCCTGTAATCCCAGTTACTCAGGAGGCTGAGTCAGGAGGATCACTTGAACACAGGAGTTTAAGACCATCGTGGCCAACATAATGAGACCCTGTCTCAGTTTAAAAAAAAAATGCAAGGCCCAACTATATATAAGAAACCCACTTTAAGGATAAAGACACAGATAGGTTAAAAAGATGGAAAAAGATATATCATGCAAACACTAATCATAAGAAAGCTGGAATGACTATGTTAATGAATTGGATTTCAGGACAAGCAGTACTACTAGGTTTAAGGAGGGCCTTTTCATAATGATAAAGTAGTCAGTTTAACAAGAAATCAGTAATCCTAAATGTGTATGCACCTAACAGAGCCTCAGAATACATAAAAGAAAAAAACCAGATACATCTGAAAGGATAAGTATACAAAACTACAATTAGAGTTGGATATTTCAACACTTCTAACTCAGTAATTGATAGAACAAGCAGATGGAAATCAGTGAGGAGATAGAAAACCTGATCAACACTATCAACCAACTGGACACTTATTGACAGTTATAAAACACTGAACCTAACACTCCCAGACACATTTTATTTTCAAATTCACATGGTATATTTACTAAGTTAGAACATATTTTGGGCCATAAAACAAGCTTTCAATATATTTAGAAGAATTGAAGTCATATGAAATATGTTTTCTGACCAAAATGAAATTAAATTAGAAATCAGTACCAAAAAGATACCTGGAAAATTCCCAAATATTAGGAAGTTATACAATATACTTTTTTTTCTTTTTTTGAGACAGTCTTGCTCTGTCACTCCAGCTAGAGTTCAGTAGTGTCATCATAGCTCACTCCAACCTCAAACTCCTGGGCTTAAGCAATCCTTCTGTCTCAGCCTCCTAAGTAACTGGGATTATAGGTGTGTGCCACCATGCCCAGCTAATTTTTCTATTTTTTTAGAGATGGGCTCTTGTTCATGCTTAGGCTCATCTTGAACTCCTGACCTCAAGCCTTGGCCTTCCAAAGTGCTAGGATTACAAGCGTGAGCCACCGCACCTGGCCTATACAATATACCTCTAAATAAATCATAGATCAAAAAAGTCATAAGGGAAATTATTGGTCATAGGTCAAAAATCATACGTCAAAAAAGTCATAAGGGAAAATATTTTGAACTGAATGATAATGAAAGTACAACATTAAAATTTGTGAGATGCAATTAGCATAGTACTTCAGGGGAAATTTATAGGTTTAAAAGAAGGAAGATCTAAAGTCCATAAGCCTCTATCTTAAGAAGCTTAATTAAACCTTAAGTAAGTAAGATAAATAATAGAGGAATAGAAATCAGGAAAATAAAAAACAAAAAATAGAGAAAATAAAAACAAAAGGCAGAACTTTGAAAAGATCAATAAAATTGATAAACCAATAGCTGGACTGATAAAGGTAAAAAAGAGAGAAAAGACACCAATTAACAAATTACCAATACTGGAATTAAAGAATAGCTATATAGATCCTACAGACATTAAAAGGATAATGAGAGTATTCTTAATGATTTTGTGCTAATAAATTCTACAACTTAGATGAAATGGAAAAATTCCTTGAAAGACACAATTTACCAAAATTGACTCAAAAAGAACTAGAAAATCTAAGTAGCCTTACACCTCTTAAAGAAATTAAATTTGTAATTAAAAACCATGCCACAATTAAAATTCTAGCTTCCAATGAATTCAATGGTAAATTCTGTCAAATATTTAAGGAACAAATAAACCAAACTCATAGATAATAGAGGAGGATAGAATTCTTCCCAACTCAGTCTGTAAGGCTATAGAAATTGGAACACTTCTACATTCTTGTGGGAATGTAAAATAGTGTAGCAGCTATGGAAAACAGTATGGCGATTCCTCAAAAAATTAAAAATAAGACTTATGATAGGATCCAACAATCCCACTTTTAGGTATATATCCAAAAGAATTGAAATTAGGATCTTGAGAAGAGATACCTCCAATTCCATGTTCATTGTAGCATTATTCACAATAGCCAAGATATGGAAACAACCCAAGTATCCATCAATAGATGCATGGATAAAGAAAATGTGGTATGTACATGCAATGGAATATTATTTAGCCTTGAAAAGAAGGAAAAGGACATTATGTAAATTGAAA
The DNA here is from genome assembly GCF_000956105.1 of Propithecus coquereli. NCBI lineage: Eukaryota > Metazoa > Chordata > Mammalia > Primates > Indriidae > Propithecus > Propithecus coquereli. The sequence goes on along the minus strand of NW_012134303.1, from coordinate 7,044,873 downwards.
TAAGCCAGTCACAGGACAAATACTGCATGCTTCCACTTATATGAGATATCTGTAATAGTCAAACTAATAGAAGCAGAGAATACAATAGTGGCTACCAGGGGATTGGTGGAGGGAGAATGGGGAGTTGTTCAATAGTGCCTATAGTTTAATATGGGATCGTACACTTCAAAATTTGTTAAGAGGGTAGATCTCATGTTGAATGTTTTTGCCACAGAAAATACAAACAAAAAACAAAGGGACATGAGGAGAGGCACAACTTTTGGGAGGTGTTGGATATGTCTGTTACCTTGATTGTTGTGATGATATCATTGTTATTTTGCATATATCTAAACTCATCAAATTTTACAGATTGAATATGTGCAGTTCTGTGTCTATCAATTATACCTCAATAAAACTGTTACAAAAACCTTGAACACACATTTTATTGTAGTGGCTTTATCTATAATAGTCCCAAACTGGAAGCAACCCTAACAGCCATCAACAGTCGAGTGGATAAAAATTGTGATATAGCTATTCAATGGAATACTACTTGGCAATAAAAAGACCAACCAACATGAATGAAATATCAAAAGAATTATGCTAAGTGAAAGAAAATTGACACACAAGACTGTATATTGGATCATTCCATTTATGTGAAATTCTAGAAAAGGCAAAACTCCGGTGACAGAAAGCAGATTAGTTTTTGCCAGGGTCCAGGACTGCGGGGAGGGGATTGATTGCAAAGTGGTACAAGGGAACTCTTTGGGGTGATGGAAATGTTTTATACCTTGATTTTGGTTTAGTTATATGTATATATACATTTGTCAAAATTCATTGAATTTTACACTTAAAATAGATGCTTTTATTATATATAAATTATATTTTAATAAAGTTGGTTTTTAAAAAGAAGCACTTTGAAGGTAAGGGTGTCAAATCCATCTAAAAAACCTCAACCTTTTGGTTATTTCATAGTAGAGGTTCTTGAGAGGTTGAACTGTTTTCTAAAAGGTGAAAGAAGAGTGGGAGGAAAAAAGCAAAGGCAACATACGCAGCACTGATACAAATGTGGTCTCAGTTGTTGACTACTTTGTCCCTAGATCTTGCCTTTTTCTTCCCCTAAAATGAGAAGGGTTTGCCATAAAGCTGTCTTTCCAACTCTTTTCTCCTATGGGAGCAAGTAATCCAATACAAGGACCTTAAACTTGAAACAATTACCTTTCTAAACTCAGAACACTTGAAAAACAACTATATAACAGTTTTATTTCAGGTCTCATTAAGCTGGCATCAGATCTCTTTGGAGTGGAAACGAGATAAAAACATAGAATGAAGAAACTGGATAATTTTCCAGCTCTTTTTACATTAGTGTTTGAATCAATCAGCATATTTATTCCTGTCTTCTTTATTTCTGCTAATTGAGTGGGCTCTGTGGGGAAGACAAAGATGGTAGAAGATAGGTCATTAACTGGGAGTCATAATATATAGGCACAAAACCCAAACAAACAAATACCCTTAGTTGTTTTCATTGTTTTGTTTAAAGTGTTATGAATTCCCTGACCATCCAGCATACATAGTCAAATGGAAGTACCAAAACAAAGTTCCATACAACTTTTTAATAGCATAAAAAAATAAGAGTTGACTATGTCAATATTTATTCTAAAATTTCTGAATCTAGTTCTCTTGTTTTTGTTTACATTGAGTTTAGGAATCTTAAGACTTCAATAGAGGATCTTATTTTGCCTGATCTATTTTATATTGAAATAATTAATTTTTTTCATAATGAAGGCTGAGTCTCAAACATTAAAGTTCATTGGAACAAATGGCTTCAGAATTCCAAAGAGAAATTATTTTATTTTTGAAATCTATAGCAAAGAGTCATTTAAAATTTATAAGTTAGATTTTCAGGTAATAAAGATTTGTGGTGTGTTCCTGTTATGAGAAAAAAAAAAAGACACACAGCTATTTCATCCTTAAAAATGTTATTCAATGCCCACTGCAGTGTAAACTAAGAAAAGAAAATATGTGCAAAAATAGTATTTTTTGCCAATCAAGTTAGTCTTTCTCACCTAATTTAAGGCTCTAAAAAACAATAAGACTATCTCAGAGTATCAAGTCTGAGACTGAATTTTTTTTAAGGTTTGCTGAAAACTGTTGATTTGGTCTTGCTAAAGGAAGAAATGGTTCTTTGGGTTCAAAAATTGGCAGAATCAAGCTAATCCCTTAAAATATGCTTGTGATTTGGCTGGTTGTATGTCAGTAGTGATTAACCTTGATTTACCAAAAAAGAAAAAAAATCAACCTCCCCAATCACCTGTTAGACTTTAGTCTGCCTCCCTTTCTCTGGCATTTGCCAGTTAAGTTAGAATTACAGAAACGAGAAAAAGAGAATATAATACTGCTATAGCAGAATTTCTGGGAACACCAGGCAAAGAAAACTATTGAAAGACTGGTAATTCCTGATTCCCATTTTCAGATATTTGTGGTCTTCTGTACTTGTCCAAGCTGTCTTTCTAAGTAGTGTCTCCTTATTGCCCTGAGCCCCATGGGATACAGGGTATTTACAAAGGTTGGAGAGAGGAGTATGGTATAAAGCTACAGTGGTGATTTAGTGTATTTTCTTTATCTGCAGTAAAAGATTGGATGAGAAAGTTTAAAATGCATCTGAACATTACCTTCTCCACCCCGCCCCAAGATTAGCCCCCTTCCATTTCTCTCTTTTCCTATTAATTTGAATTTCAAATTATCTGGAAAAGTTAAGCCTCATTCATTCCATAATAAGAATTACTTAAATAATCAGATCAATACCTAGCTGAGTAGTTGTAAATGGAAATTGCGATTTGGAAGAAATTTGTAGGTAATAGAACACCTAGGTTTGATGAAGGCTGGCTTGACAATAGGAAAAAATGAAGGGAGAAGGCTGAGAGAGATCATAAAGGGTGTTGGGAAGCCATCAAAGATAAAATGGTGGGCTTTGCTGTGGGCTTCTAATGGGAATAATGTAGAAGCTTGTAAATTGGGGCTAGTGTTTCTAGGCTATTCCAGCATTTTGAATTTGTCCTGGAACTTCTGGGTGGGGAACCTGCAGCCTCGGGGCCACATGTGGCCTTGAGGCTGCAGGTTCCCCATCCCTCAGAATCTCTCCCCCCTCCTGAGAGGAGGAGATTTTTGCTTATGCTCACGTGTGTGGTGCTGCGTAGTATTCTAGGATTTTCCTTATTGTCTTGCCTGTCAGAAGACATCTAGATTTGCTACACACAATTTTTTCCTGTAGTGGGAAAAAAGAACCATATTAAATCAATAGTAAGAAAATTTGGAGAACTTGCCAGGTTCTAGCACTAAACAGCTGATGCCTCTGCACTTAGTCTCCATGCATCTCTTTTTGTTTTTCACCTGTGAAAGGAAATGGATCTTCTCTTAAAGGCTCTTTTAGCTAATGGCCTTAGATACATTGTTATATAAACTTTAAACTATGTACTAAAGTTTTTGTTAGGGATTTGTTATAGACAAATTCATATGTTCAAGTCCTAACCCCCAATGTGAATGTATTTAGAGATAGGACCTATAAGGAAGTAATTAAAATTAAATGCAGTCATAAAGATGGAGCCCTGATCCAATAGGATCAGCGTCCTTATAAGAGACACTGGGAGTACCCCCTGCGCACACTCTCAGAGGAAAGGCTATGCGAGGTCAAAGTGGCCAGGAAGAGAGCCTTTACCAGGAACTGAACCCTTTTAGCACCTTGATCTTGGACTTTCTAGCCTCCATAACTGTGAGAAAATAAATTTCTACTGTCAAGCCACCCCATCTATGGTATTTGATTATGGTAGCCCAAGCTATTACAAGATTTAACCATATTAGATATGTTTTTATGAATCGAATCCATAGTTTATATGATTTGGATATGAAATATATAGCTTCTTTTTGTCGAAGTGAAAGGTTTTGACCTGGTGGTGGAAAGAAGATACTACTATTTCTGTTTTTATCTAAGCTTCTAGATCCTGGGGAATTATGGTACTGAGTTTAGTTGGATGGTATGAGTTATATTGTTGGATTTTTGAGCTAAGATGCTGAGGAACCTGGGTACAGTTGAGAAGCAATCATTGTTTGGTGATAGAAGAAAAGAACCAAGCTACAGGGCTTCTCTCTTTTCCTGTGTCTCCCTCCAATATAAATAACCTTGAGTATCCCTGTTATAGTAAATTCTTATTGTATTGGTAGGGGTTGATATTATTTTGTTAATGTTGCCACCTATAAATCTCATTCTAAAGAAGAGCAAGTTGGCAGAATGGAGGCTTGCAGTGGTCAACGCTATTTTTTTAACTTCTGTTTTTGCCTTGGTATGGCAGGAGAGATAGGATTTAAGGTAAAATATTGTTAAGTAAACATACCCTTTTCATTGTATCATCTAATTGTACCCAGCTCCCACAAACATGTTTGTAATCTGTTCTGGCTCACATCAATAGATGGGAGTGTCCTGTTTAGATTTACATTGCCTTTTGTACTTTTGCTGATTCCATGCAACTATATTTCCTTGAGAGCTACTATTGACCTGACAGTATTGGCTGCCAGTTGGCAGGGAGGATTCACCTAGATTAGGTGGTTACTTCCTGTTCCTGTCTACAGACTTGGAAAAATGGAGAGTTTACTTTTCTCTAAAGGTTTCTCAGAACATAGTGGTACAAAATGTTCAGAAGTAGGAAAATTCCTTAAAAAGCTATGTCTGGTTACCCTCAGATAAACATTTCCATTAATATTTCATCTCATTTTGAGCCCCTGTCTAGTTTGTAGTATTTTTTGAATATTATGTAGGTGGCCTCAAACCATATGGCAAAAGCATTTCCCCAAAACATTCAGTCTTTGTCTTACTATGAACTGTTCTCCATATTTCCTTGTCATTGAGCAGCTCCTCTCTACAGGCTCAAAACCCTTTTTCGACTTTGATCTGTCTCTGATTATGCTGATGTCTTACATCCTTTGGGGAACTCATACATGTTTTAATGGCACATTTAAGAATGAAATTGCCTATTTCTTCTGTGTGTTGGGTGAAGAAAAAAATTTTGTTGCTATTTTTAGATAATATGTATTCAATGTTCCTGTAGTCATTTCCCTGTACAAAGTGGTTATCACACACAAGATGCAATCTCTCGTGCTCAGTAATGTTTATTATAATATGTTTCAATCTACTTCAAAATGCTTAACTTCCGAGGTTCTTTTCCCCATTAAATGTTGCTTTTAGGTATTTTGGTTGTTTTTAATTCCACATACGTGTTCTTTATAAAAGATGTTGGATGAGCACTTGTAAATGAGAAACTAGAGTCCCAGGTTTTTAAGGAATAGTTTTATTCTGTCTACTAAAAGTCTGATTTCTTCCATCTTCAGGCATCTGTCCTAAACACAGTGGGGTTGTCGAGTAGCACTCCCTCCCATCTTTGACACAGATACTTTCCCGCAATCCCAACCCCCAAAGTGGATGTTGCCTGGGGCAGGTAAGGATCAGGGAGAGTATAGATGATTCTGCATCTGCTCTAACCTCTTATGAAGGCTCTTGAGAACACATATTCAACAGTGCCTAAAATTCAAAGAATGTTAAATCTGGAAGAGACCACAGCAAGTTATCAAGACTGTTAAGACTACTTCCTGTTCCCTGAATGTGCTGTGTACTTTTACATCTCCATCCCCTTGCTTATCGTGGTGCACCTTTGCTCCCCAGGCTGCCTTGCAAAATGCAGCTTGTTTTTTAGCACCTTAAGCTCTGAATTAATCATTCCCTCATCAGTGATAGCACATCATTATAAGAAACTGTCTATAATTTCCCCCACCATGTGTTTGAATGGCCCCCAACATATTTCATAGTAAAGTGTTTAGTTTGTGTTCTTTTTCTATGCATCCTTTAAATTTTGAATGTTTACTTGATCAGGTAAGGTTATATTATAGTAAGAATGATGTGTGTATATATTTTAGTGGGATAAATAAGAGAAGTGAAGGTAAAGTACTTTTAAATGACTTTCTAGTGTTTTTGATAGGGAATGAATTCACTCACACTGTTAGGTTTCTCACTCAAGTCACTGAGGAAGAGAATATACAACATAGTTCTGTGTTATTAAGAAGCCATCATCATATTTTAAAGACTCATTATTACATATATTAGAGTATGATTCACTTCATTCTGAAGTTGCCAAAGGACCTGTCTTACATGGAGATACTTTGTATAGCCATTGTTATGGGAGAGGATTGATATCTTACTGTCCATAAAAATGATTGCTAACGTTGACTCTATCAAGTTAGAAAGTGAAAATGAGAAGGCGAAATTCATCTTTCAAGATAGGGTGCAAATTTTAAGATACTAGTATTTGTATGAGTAATGAAAGAATTGGTGAGAAAATAATCCCATCTAATTCTTGTCTTCCTGATCAACTGTTAGTCAAGAGCAATTAGAGGAAAATTTCCAAATGGAGCATTAGAATCTTGTCTCAAGTTATGTTTAGTACATATGATATAGAAAGCAGAAAACCTGGCCATTTGCTTTTTATTTTAGCACCTTTAGTGTAGGTCATCCCTTACTTGACTGCTAACGTTGACAGTAACTTGACCTTATACTTTAGTCATCTTTTTGAATGCTCCTGGACATTTGGCTCTTGGAAGAAGGTAACTCTTAGTTTTGCTCCCTGGTTTGTATATATTATTTATTTGGGAACTTATCTGCCATTATGGCTGTCAGAACTCAGCATAATTTAAATGTTTGAGGTGGGTGATTGAAGTGCTTGAATGGGATAACTTTTCATCCAACTGCTGATGACTCACTAGAAAGTATTTTAAAGAAAGACTGTTCTCCAACTCACCAGTGTATTAGAAGAAAAGTAACATATGGCATGTCCGCCTAAAATTTAAATTTTTAGAAAGCAGAAATGTATTATACCAGTATTACTGTGAGTACTCATATTAACACAGACCATCCCCAACTGTAGGTTATTTATCTTTTTACAAAATATCCTAAAATGAGTGAATTATTTTATTTCACAAAACTGACATACAAAGTTGCTTCTAATTAGAACATAATTGTTTTTAGACTTAACCACTAATTGAGGCTGTCAGTGGTTTGCTGCAGAATCCAAACATCTACTGTATTAAACTTCATCTAAAACCACATCATCCTTGATGCCGTTTTATTATAATTGATACTTTCCTCTTTGATGCTTAAGAGATTGTATTTTTAGGTAACACTTTTATCTAAAAATAAATTTTCTGGTTTCATAGTATTATTTTGTTAATGATTGCTGTTGCCCTTCACCTCTCTGAATCCTACTTATTTTTCTAGACCAAGCTAAAGATTATCAAGCTTGATGAAATTTTCTGCTATCCCAGTAGTTTAATTAATGGCATTTTGGACATAGTTTATAGTACTTATTTCCTTTTGCCTTGTATTAGTTAGCTGTGAACATGCCTGCCTCTTTGTACTGGCTCTTAAGCAGCCAGCTGTTTTAGGCATTCTTATAGCACCTTTCACAGTACATAGCCACTATATTTTCAGGAAGTATTTATTGAAATTGTTGGTATTTTCCCCCGATTTTCTAAATTAGGTTGACAAATCAGTAACTTGAGGGTTAAATGAGAAATCAGGCAGTCAGACATGGTTAAGGCTCTATAGTCAAGATTGCCCAGGTTCGAGTACCTACTTCATTATGTTTCAACTGTGGGACTACCTCATCTGTAAATAGGAATATTAGTATCAGTCTCTTAGAGTTGTTGATGAGGATTAATATAAATAATTTGTTTAAAACATTTATTGTGGTTCCTAACATATAGAACACACTCAACACAATGTAATATAATTTTTGCTAAATGCAGTCCTATTGGGCTAGCCTCTAAGCCCCTTGAGGGCCTGTCTTTTGGTCTCAGGCACCTAACCTAGAATATAGTCAGTATTCAATAAATACTTGCTTAAATTGAATTGATTGATTTACCCTATTTTTATCTTCCATTACAGCCCACTGTTTGTAACATGGAAGATTGGTCGAGACAAAAGATTGCGTGGATGCATAGGTACTTTTTCTGCCATGAATTTGCATTCAGGACTCAGGGAGTACACACTTACCAGGTGAAGACCAATTTTTGTTACCTCTGCTTTTGCATTAAAAAAAAAAAAAACTTATGGAACTTGAACCTGATACTTTTAACTCCTTTTCTTTTACTGAATTTTCAACATTCTTGATTCCTTTCATGTCAGATTTTTCCTTTTCTTTGACCATTTACCTTGTCTCTGGTAAAATGTTATTGCTATATATTATCATAATTTAAAATGCTGTGATTACATGTATTCTGCCATAGATATTTTGAAGTTTTTTTTTTTTTATTATTCCAATGGCCAGCTTATTTTGTATAACTTGAAAATCAGTGACAAAATGTCCATGGGTTTCCAAAATATATTATTTCTATAATAACAGTCATTGTTTCTTCCCTATTAAGCTTCTTAGAAATAGTTGATATCTCTTTCATCGTATACAATTCATTACTCTTTTATGTACTTTTGAAATTGAAGGGAAAACCTAGGAAGAAAGTGATGTCATAGCCTGGCAGCATAATTATTCACATTCACACTTCACCCAGAATTAATTGTGTAGCTTGCTTATTTTGTTTCATCTAACACAAGGATAAAGTAACGAATGCCTCATTACAGTTGTTAAGACTTTGTTCTTAATTTATGAACTCACAAAAAGCTATCTTGCATGCCATCTGATTTTTTTGGTTTAAGGTTAGATTTCTAGCAAATTGTGTTCCAAAATTATTTCAAAAGAAGAAAATTCCTTAAATAATAAGCTATTAGTAAAGGAATTTCCTGTTTTTGTTCATATTTTAGGGTGATTATCTGATACAGTTTCTATAGTTGTAATATGCACAGTGTCTGTCCAACAAGAAATTGGTCCCTGCTGACTATTGGTACTTGGGGCAAGTTGCTCAACCTCCATAGGTAAAGTAGTAATTACAGTATTTTGTTCTATATACTTAATAGAGGTCTTAGGGGGATGTTAAGGGAATGAAGTAATAATCAATCACTACTTTGCTTTAGGATTAATGTTATAGAACATTTATTATTTTACTGTAGAATTGCATAAATGCAGGCTCATAGCACCAGTTAATAAAATGCTGTAACCGAATTCTCATATTTGAAGGTGTGCAGTAGCTCACAGCTGCAGGGTTTTCTCAGCTTACAGAGAACCCCAGAAAGAAAAGCAATGGCTTGGAGGATCACATTTATTTTTAGCTTTTCACAGGTAGTAGAAACTGGGTGTTTGGACTTGATTAAATAACATACAGGCTGTAAGGGGATCAAAACACATATTCTGGAAATAACTACAACTTAAGTATACAACACAGTATAAATGCTAGTCTAGGCATGTTAGATTTTTTTTTCTGACATGAAATACAATAGACACATTTTGGGACTTAAATTCTAGCAATGACTACCTTTTTGAGACAGGTGCATATGAAATTCATGTTTAAGAAAGTCAAATACCTCATGTTCTCATTTATAAGTGGGAGCTAAATAATGTATACACATGAACATAGAAAGTGGAATAATAGACATTGGAGACTCGAAAGGGTGGGAGGGTGGTGGGGGGGTGTGGGATGAGAAATGACCTAATGGGTACTACATATATATACTAATTGGGTGATGGTTACAGAAAAAAGCCCAGACTTCACCACTATGCCATATATCCACATAACAAAACTGCACTTGTACCCCCTAAATCTGTAATAATAATAATAAAGAAATTACATGTTTAATAACTAATCAATGGCAATTTATTGTACATTTTCCAAAATAAATTGTTATGAGGAATGTTGATTCCTGGCATTACCTGAAAGAAAGAATTCTGTGGCCAAATAATTTTGGGAAACACTGGTTAAAAATTGTAAACAGCTCTGCTCGCTGCAGGACTTCTCAGAACCTTTCTTGTTAAACGTGTTATGAATCTCTAAGAGAGAGAAAAAAATGCAGCATTTTCCAGACTTTGACTTATTTGACTACAGAATCCTTATGTCCTTCTACCCCGGTGTCTTTGTGCCATTAGTGTTTTGAAAACAAACACATCTTCAAAAACCCAAGTCTGTTTCTGAAACAGAATTTTAGTTTATATTTGGGTAGTAAGAGTTGGTAATGTAGAAACCCTTTGTGATTTCTAATGAAACTGTAACAGAAATCACATTATCAAACATTATATGCTTTAGAAATTTAGTAACTGTGGCAGCAACTTGGTTTTGTTTAAAGAAAAACAGAAATTCTTTTGCCTTGATTGAGAAGAAGGAATGAGAATATCCAACTTTTCTGGACTTGTCTATCTATCTCCCTAGAGTAATGACCAGAAGAATTACAGTGTATTTTTCTGACAATAATGTGATTCTGAATGAATTGTTCAAATAGTTGAACTTGGAAATTTGCCTACATTTGTATACCTTGTTACCCTCATTGTATTTGCCTACATTTGTATACCTTGTTACCCTCATTGTAGTTTGTGGCTCTTCCTGTTTACTTTTCAACTTTTTTCTCATGTTTCCTATACAACTTCCTCAGATTGTATAGAGCACATTAAAGAGGGGTGTGTGTGTGTGTGTATATGCATGTTTGTGTGTATGCATACACATAACCTGGTTTTACTTCTCATTTTTGTTTGGCTTAATTTCTTTTGTTTAACATGATATTAAGAATGATGTTATTTGGAAGAGACAAACAAAACAAGTCTTACAAAATACAATTAATCTTTTTTCCTGGATTCATTTTAGCATCAAACGCTATAAGGAGTAATTTTTTAAAAGTTGCAACATAATGTTTTTTCGGTCCAATAGTGTGCTTATCATTTCTACATGTTATGTTGTTATTATTATTATTAATGGCTACCATTTATTAAGAATTTACTACCTGTCAGACATTGCTGAGGAGCTATATCTGCATAGTCCTCACAACAACTTTTAGGTATTAATATCCACATTTTAAAAATGAGGAAACTGAGATTTAGAACATTTAAATAATTTACTCACTTGCACATCTAGTAAGTGGTAGAACCAGGATTCAAATCCAGGCTACATGACGACAAAGTCCATGCTCTTAACTGCTACATTTAAGATAAGACAAAATAAAATTTTCTGATAATTTGTTTTGTAGCTTTGTCATGAAAATAATGATCCTGAAAGTAGGTTACTGTAAATACAATAAATCATGGATCAATAATTCTTCAAAAATTTTAGTTAGGAGTTAAGAATAAAACTTTGGAACATTACTTAAAATTCTAGAAAATCCATCATAGAAAGTATATAACTCAGGGGTGTATAGACTAGTCAGAAGAAAATTGACTTGTATTAATATTGTGTATAAGGATAATGCTTATTACAAAAATGTACTACTGATGATATGAAATTATATTCTTTGGCTGCATGGACTAGACTTCAAGAAGAATATAATTTTTCTGAACTTAACAATTGGTGATTCTTGGAGTCTGGTTTTCCCATCTTAAAACCATTTCCATCTTAAAACTCACAAAATGAATAAATGGTATCAAATGAACTTAGGGAGTTGGGGTATAAAGGAAGGAGAAAGCAAAAAAAATAAACAATGAAATTAAAGATACTCCAGGTATAGTTTTCAAAAATTAAAATAATCTGATTATTCACTGTCTCATTATTAGATAGACTGTTCAATTTTCAGAATGTTACTCAGCTATGTCTTTTCTTTTTTATTGTGGTAAAATATTAATATACATAACATACAATTTACCATTTTAACCATTTTTAAGTGTACAGTTATATGGCCTTAAGCACATTAACATTGTTGTACAACCATCACCATTATCCATCTCCAAAACTTTTTTATCTTCCCCAACTGAAACTCTGTACCCATTAAACACTAACTCCCCATTCCCTCTCCCCCAGGCCCTGACAATAAATTCTACTCTCTCTCTCTCTCTCTGTGAATTTGACTAATCTATGTACATCATAGCAGGTGGAATCGTACAATATTCATCATTAGATTACTAGCTCATTTCACTTAGCATGTTTTCAAGGTTCATCCATGTTGTAGCATATATCAGAATATCATTCCTTTTTAAGGCTAAATAATATTCCATTGTGTATATATATACACACACCACATTTTGTTATCCATTCATCTATCAATGGATATTTGGGTGGGTGGCTTCCATCTTTTGGCTATTGTGAATAATGTTACAGTGAACATGTTAATGTACAAAATATCTTTCTGAGTACCCTTTCTATTAAAAGTTAACCATTTTATAGAAGACAGTGGTCTAACTCAGCCCATTTTATAGAAGACAATGGTCTAACTCAGCCATCCCTAATGAGCAATGGGGAGGGGAGCGGCTGTAAATACAGGTGAAGCTTCGTTTGCTTGCCTCGCCTCCTGCTGTGCGGCCCCCCTTCCCTGTTCCCCATTGCTAAGTTTCATGGAAGACAATTTTTCCATGAGGTGGGTGGCAGGGGGGTGGTGGTGGAGCTCTGAGGCCAGGCTACAGATTGGTACTGACGGCAGGTCTAACTTGTTTGTGGTCCCTTAAAACCTTTCTTTAGGTACTTTTTAAATGAAATGCCTATCCTGGATCAAGTTTTTATTCATAAACATAACTATTTTAAAATTAAAATACTCGTCACAATCAAGTTGTATGTCCTCCTAATCAAACTTTTCATTTATTTTAAATTGAAATAAAGCCTTATAGATAGCCTGAGGAGTTCTTCTCAATTGTAAAAATACATAGTTTCTGTGTAGATAGCATGAAAACTTTGTGAGAATTATAACATGGAATTATTAAATAGACTATTCTTTCCCTGACTTTGGAAGCTCTGGGTAAAAGCAAGAAAGATTATACAAATAAGAAGCATGATGGAGAGCTCAGAATTAGTGATAACAAAGTCTGTCCATATAAGTTGGTGACAGAGTCCACAAATTACTATATTTATCAGTGCTCAAGATTTCAAAGTAGAAATACTCTCTGCTAAAGAAGATAATTTCTAGTATTGTGTTTATGGCTTTTACATGTTAGAAAGCGGAGACAGATTTATTTCCCCTGTTTATTTCCCCTTTATAGAAAAGTATGTTTTCTAAGTACCTACTTTTCTAGAGAAGAGAATTATAACTAATATAGATGAATATAAACATCTCAGCCAAAAAAGATTTTTTAAAATTTTGGCTCATAAATTATCCAGCAAAGTATAGATCTATTTCTTTCTTTTTATTTCAGGATATTATGGGGGTACAAACATTTTGGTTACAAATAATGCCTTTGCCTCTCCCAAGCCAGGGCTAGAGGTGTGCCCTTCCCCCATACAGTGTGCACCACATCCATTAGTTGTGAGTTTACCTTCCCACCCCCCCCACCTGACTGACATGTGAGCGACTTAGTGCTGATCAGTTAGTACCAATATGATGGCGAGTACATGTGGTGCTTATTTTTCCATTCTTGCCACATCTCACTTTGAAGGATGGCCCGAAGCTCTATCCAGGATAATATGAGAGGTGCTAGATCACCATTGTTTTTTGTAATTGAATAGTAATCCAGGCCGGGCGCAGTGGCTCACGCCTGTAATCCTAGCACTCTGGGAGGCCGAGGTGGGCGGATTGTTTGAGCTCAGGAGTTCGAAACCAGCCTGAGCAAGAGCGAGACCCCCGTCTCTACTAAAAAATAGAAAGAAATTAATTCGGACAACTAAAAATATATAGAAAAAATTAGCCGGGCATGGTGGCACATGCCTGTAGTCCCAGCTACTCGGGAGGCTGAGGCAGAAGGATCGCTTGAGCCCAGGAGTTCGAGGTTGCTGTGAGCTAGGATGATGCCACGGCACTCTAGCCGGGGCAACACAGTGAGACTCTGTCTCAAAAAAAAAAAAAAAAGAATAGTATTCCATACTATACATATACCACATTTTATTAATTCACTCATGTATTGATGGGCACTTGGGTTGTTTCCACATCTTTGCAATAGTGAATTATGCTGCTGCTTTATTTAAATTCAAGTTGGCAGTATTTGTTTCTAGAATACATAAGTGATTAATAGGTGTGTTATTATTTAGTAAAACAGGAATCTGGTCTATCACCACACCTAAAAGACTATCTTTCTTTTTTTCTGGTTTACTTTGTCGTTAGGCCTCTTAGCAGTGAAATAATTATGCAGGTGCTGGCAGTCTCTGGAGCTTGATTCTGAACTATGCCACTTCAGAATGCTTGTTGCGCTGCTTAATTCTGAGAAACTGGCAACAGGGGTTTAGTCTTTTCTAGGGAACAGTGTGACTACATAAAAGGCGATGTGTTTTGTTTTGTTTTGTATTGTTCTGTGTGAATGAGTAGGGTTGTGTGTGTGTGGTGGGAGAGAGATTGATTGATCGATTGCATGTCGCAAATGTTCACTTTCCATTAGATTTTTTGAGTTATTGAAAACAGCTAACAAACCTACTTTATTACTTTCAACTAGATTGGGTACTTCTAGCTAGATTCATTGTAAACTGAATTTGCTTTTATATTTTGGTGTTGTAATCTGGCATACTATAGCAGTATGACTTTAAAAGTTTCTAAAGGTATATGAGTTAAAAGCCATTGTAAGCAGCATAATTATATTTCCCCCCCCATGACCATTTTGTGATCATTCTTATTATTGATTATTTTAGGTAACTACACTTGGCTCATTGTGAATAATTAGATGAAACAAGTTCCTCCTCTCTCTCATTTGATATTAATCTTTATGGTAGCATCACCCAGATTGATTTTTCTTGCGAAAAGGAGAGCTGTACATGCGTCACTTCTGACTGTACATTATTGTCGTGGAAGCTCATTCTGGAGATGATAAGGCCAGGCTATTTTTGGCAAGTGTTTGTGGCAAGACTCCTGGCTAAAGTATGCTTTTTGGAGAAATAAATTAGATGTATCAAAAACACAATGCAAAACTAATTAGTTTAACTTGCAACCTACATTTTGTTGACTTTTTCCAAAAGGGAGGATGACCTGAGTCCTAAAATTTATACTTAATTTGATAGTTTCAGTGTACTAATTACCAAGTGAGAAATTAAATGTTTGTCACATTTGATAAGCCTGTAATTTAAGGTAGAGTTTGGAACCTAGATTGTCACATGCTCTTTACTCAATGTTAACCATGGGAAAGCATGGTGAAATATCTGCAGAACTCTGGAATCTTCATTTTAGCTGCTAGGTTACAGCAGTCCTTCATTATCCCAAGGTTGCGCTGATGTGCAAAGATGTGGCCAAAAAATGCCCAGCAGAATATGGAAAGAGAAACTAAACAGCAAGAACCATTTCCAGTATGGGTAATGGCTTCTAAAGTGTAGAGAATTGTCTGAATTCATATAGCACCTACTAGCACAGAAATTAAGTGTAGTGAATATATCAAATTCTAATTCCTTATCACATCTTTCAGATCTTTAGGGTTTCCAGTTGGAATCCCCCTGCTGCTTTGATTAAGAGCCGCAGGCACAATGCCCTTGGGCAAAAAAGAGAAAAGGCCATCTGTAAAAGAGAGGTGTGAGAGAAGCTGAAAATGGGCTTTTTTCAGTATCAGGGCTCTTGGTTCTTAAGTTTGATGTGGAGAAGGTGAACCACAAGAAATTAACCCTATTCTTGTATCTATCTATGAACTTTACCTCTTTGCTTCTAGGAGACTGCTATTTCCCCCTTTTAATCATGTTTAAACAGTTCATTCTGCAAATCTGGTCTAAATTGTGCCTTATGCATTTATATTAGGAGAGATAAGAAGTTGTATAAATAATTATAGTCCTAGGTAGAAAGTGATTTTTCACTTAGAGGCAGAAAAGATGATACTAGAGGGACAGATACTTTATATCTGTAATAAAGCTGAAATTTATTTAAAGCAATTTATGAAAATATTTTATTTGGCTCATCCCTAGTTCACTTGATGTGAAAGCAAAACACTCTGTACCACTTTTTGGTTTGTTTTTATCCTACATTGGCCCAAAAGGTCAAAATTACAGGGATGTATATAAATCGTTATTGTCAAAATAATCATATACAAGGTGTTGGATATTTTGAGAAATTTGTAACACATGTTTTAAAGGGGAAAATGAACCTGTTATGGGAAAAATAGCCTCTGCTAGAGGACTCTTGAAAGTGTGTGCGTATGCACAAATGCACACATACACAAAGGCCACCAAATGTTAGGTAAAACTAAATTGAGTTATAGCCCTGATGGTTGGCAAATGAAGAAAATTAAAAGTTAATAATTTAGATTCTGCTTTCCTCCTGTCCTTTTAAAGTGAATTCATATTTTGCTTCAGTTCAGTAAACTGATATTTACCTCCTTTCCTGAGAATTATTGCCTGAGATAGTCTTCATTTTTTCAGATGAAAGACTGAAATGGTAAAGCTAAGTTAGCACGCAAGTATTATATGAAATTATTATATTAGATGTGGCCTAAAATTATACTATAGGCATTGAAAATATATTTCTTTTGCCTGAATATTTACACAATAAATATTGGGTACACTTATAAGTGTCTGAAGTATTTGAGTCATTAGCACTTGAATGAACAAGAGGATAGATTTGTATCTTAGTGTTCTGGAAGTATAAGATGGTTGTACTGATGTAAGCTCAGTGTGATTATACTTGAATAGAGTATCATGCAAATCATATGCTTTTACCACTTCTAAGGGAACAGTGTTGTTAGGAATTTGAGTACTTTAAAATAATTGAATGTTGAGGTTTTGGTGCCACAATTGAATATTAAGTTTTTAGTTCTGATTTTATGATCATGAGAAAATACTCCTTTATTTCTTTCTTTTTGAGACAGAGTTTTGCTCTTTCGCCCATGCTGGAGTACAGTGGCATAATCGTAGCTTACTGCAACCTTGAACTCCTGGGTTCAATGATCCTCCTGCCTCAGCCTCCCAAGTATCTAGCAGTACAGGGGCATGCCACCACACTGGATGAATGTTTTTTTTTATTTTTATTTTTTGTAGAGGTGGGATCTCACTGTGTTGCTCAGGCTGGTTTCAAATTCCTGGCCTCAAGTGATCCTCCTGCCTCAGCCTCCCAAAGTGCTGGGATTACAGGCATGAACCACTGTACTCAGCATGAAAATACTTTTTAAAAGTTTTCCTTAAAAGACAAAAGAAAGAAAGGACCTCTCTGTGATCTTTGCCCTTCCCTCAAACTTTAAACTGCCTCAAATGTGGATATCCAAAGTACTAGTCCTTGGGAAAAATTTCTTTTCATTATTGATAACAATTGGTGATCTTTAAAGGCTAAACACATAGTGTTAGCCCTTCGTCTTGCATCATAAATACATTTTTCTTAGAAACAACCTCTAGGTTTTTTTTTTACATTTCTCTCTCACTTTTTAAATAAAGAGCAGACATTCAATATAAAAGTCTTGTCCTGAAGAGCTACATTATCTGATCTGCTTCTTGTTAACAAAAGAAATAAGATATATCTATATCTATGTAACAAAATAGACATGGACAAATGGTAACTTTTAAAAAATTGTAATGGAATAAGAATTTCATAGGTGCTAGGAATTTTTAAAGATGGAAAACAGTACAATCATGCACTGCCTAATGATGTTTTGGTCAATGATGGACCGCATATACAATGGTGGTCCCACAAGATTATAATATGGCATTTTTGCTGAACCATTTCTATGTTCGGATACACAAATGCTTAACTATTGTGTTATAGCTGCCTACAGTATTCAGTGCAGTCACATGCTGCACAGGTTTGTAGCCTAGGAGCAATAGGCGCCACTATATAGCCTAGGTGTGTAGTAGGCTGTACTATCTAGGTTTGTGTAAGTGCACTCTATGATATTCGCACAACAGATCACCTAACAATGCATTTCTCAGAATGTAGCCCTGTCATTAAGTGTTGCATGACTATATTTAAAGCATTCTATTGAGAAAGAAGCTCTAATTATTAATATCAAATGCACAGTACACTTTTCAGTATATTTAAAATCTAAAAGTGAGGAAAATACATTCAGATTCATAAAGTACAGATTTACAATTGGTCTCATGTTCATAAAACTCATTTTTATTCTTTTTTTTTTTTTTTTGCTTTTCCTATCCTCTTCTGCATTAGTCCAATTCTTTTTAACCATTTCGTTTCATTTCCTTTATGTGTTTAGATATATTTCTATTTATTACTTTTACACGGTGATATCTGTATGTGTTTGAGTATTCATTCTTAGCTTAAAACTATTAACGTTATGAAACTTTGTGTAAAATATAAGTAAATTACAAGTATATATTTGCATTTATTACTTCTCTACTTTGTGATGTTATTGTCATATATTTTCCCTTTGCATATATGATAAGTGCTACAAGATAATGTTATTGTTTTGCTTCAGTTAGTTGACTTTTAAAATATTAAGATAATATGAATTAAAAGTTTTTGTTTATATTTACAAATTTATTTACCATTTGGGGGTTACTTTTATTATTCTTTTATGCAGATCTGAATTTTCATGTGGCATCATTTTTCTTCTACTTGAAATACTTCCTTTTATATTTCTTGAAATGTAGATATGCTAGTAATATATTCTTTATTTCACCTTACTTTTTGAAATATAGAAGGAATAATTTCCAGTATTTGATAGTACAATAGGGAAATTACAGTTAACAATAATTTATGGTGTATTTCAAAATAGCTATAAGAGAAAAATTGTAATGTTCTAAACAAAAAGGAAATATAAATATTTGAGGTGATGGATATACCAATTACCCTTATTTGATTATTACACATTGTATACATATATCAAAATATCACAGACATCTCAAAAATATGTATAACCATGATATATCAGAAAAGTACAAAAATATATTTAATATATTTTTTCTTGCTATGGAACACTGTGTAGATAATATTTTTGTTCCAGCACGTCACAGATTTTGTTTTTTATTTATTTCTCCATTTTTATTTTTAATTTTTTATGTGAATGCAGCTATGATAAATATTTATTCCTCTGTATGTGCCTTTTAATCTGGCCTCCCTCAACATTCTTTTTCTTATCTTTAATTTTCAACATTCTGATTATTATTAATATGTGTCTAGGAGTTGCCTAACAATCTTTCTAGATCATTAGGATGATATTTTTCACAAAGTGTGGGAAAGTTTTGGTTTTCCTTCTTAAATTGTTTTTCTGACTCATTTTTTCTGTCTTCTTTGAAACTCTAATGGCATGTATCATACCACTTGGCATTTTAACATTGGTCACTGAACATGTTTTTTCTGGCAATTTTTTTCTATTATTTAGGTTTGATAATTTGTACTGGACTGTGTTCAATTTCACTAATATTTTCTCATACTATATCTAATCTCCCATTAAGCTTATCCAATAAATTTTTCATTTCGGGTATTGTACTTTTAATTTTGCATTTCCATTTGTTTCACTTTTATAGATTTTTTTTATCATCACTTCTAAGACTCCCAATCTTCTCATTCATCATGTCCAACTTTCCTTAAAATATTAATACCTTTATTATATTTATATTTGTTCATCCTCGCCATTTGATAATTCCTACATCTGGGTTATCTTGGGATGTGTTTCCATGTACATTTTACTTTCTCTCAATTGTGGGTCACAAATTTTCATGCCTCATAT
>NW_012134303.1:7000937-7025225 GCF_000956105.1 Propithecus coquereli | reverse complement strand
TTTTGAGGCAGTGTCTCGCTCTGTCGCCCAGGCCAGAGTGCAGTGGCATCATCATAGCTCACGGCAACCTCAAACTCCTGGGCTCAAATAATCCTCCTGCCCCAGCCTCCCCAGTAGCTGGTGCACGCCACCACGCCTGGCTAAAAAACCCATTTTTATTAATTTTACAATTTCAGTTCAAGTCACAAAATTACCCTATACATATACATATTGAGAGTATAGGCTCATCATTCAAATTAGATTAGTATATTATTATCCCCATTTTTAACCCTCATGTGTTTTATTTCTACATTGAAATGCTAATTTTTGTATTAATATCATTCCTAGTGGTGAAAGAGAAAGTTAGAAAAGGCCATAAAATAAATTCTTGAGAAGCTTAATTAAACAGATTGCCCAGAACTCAACTTCCTGTTGCTATATACCTAGCTACCTTCAGGACTGCTTCATATGTTCTACGAAGCTGATTTAAAAAGTTCCAACTGTAGCCATTTCACTGAAGATGGAAAGAAAGAGAATCTCTTTTAAGTTTCGCAGGCTGCTTTTAACCTTAAAACCATTCTTCTAAGATAACCTTTTGTTGCCCCCTAGCTAGGTCTGGAGAAGTATTCTAAGCCTTTGAAATGAGTGGAGCTGTGTTGCATATGAAGAGCAGTAAACAACTGTACACTACTGGTTAGACTTATACTGCTACCTGAGGTCATGGGTTCAATCCCCACTTGGACCAATTCACTTTATTTTGCTCTACATCACAGACCGTACCCTAGACCCCAGGCAGTTGATTACAGTGGGGCTCAGACAGAGCATGTGGACGATTCCATACCAAACCCAAGTTTTAGCATTATCTCAGCATATAAAACATGCCATATTTTGAGTACCCAAAACTTAGCTACCTTATGATAGTTAATAATAATTATAATAATAAGTGCTTTGAATCTAAAAGAAAAAAATGAAAATATTTTAAAATGTTAATTTCTTTTCAAAAGCCCTCCGAAGAGAGTCGTTGTGACATTGGAAATAAAGCTCTTTGAAGTGGCAGTAGAACTGAGAACACAGGTTGGACTTCAGCAGGCCTGAAAATGCTATGGACAAGAGGAGATTTCTTTCTGCCAATAAACAGTAGTGGCTAGGAGTCGTCTCAGATAATACTGGATTTCAGCTGAAGCAACTCTTAACTATTTCAGTGGTAAAAGGGTGACTATATTAAATTCGCAGGTTTGTAAATACATGTTATAAAATGTAATTGCTCTTTTTAAAAGTACATTTTTATAAAAGGCTGCATTTGAAACTTGTCATCTGTTATGTGTTGAGATGTTCCGGTGCCTCATGTATCATCTAAGGTGTGTATCTATTGTCTAAGCATATGTGCCCTCCCGTGCTGTTGCATCTTCTTCATAGGTTTCATCAGTGCTCAGAGCAGCACATGTATCCTGTTAGCCAAAAGAGGTACAAACACACCCATAGGGCATGACTAAACTCTCCTCAGTTAGTGTTAATCCTTATATCTGAGAAAAGAGGCCCTCCTATGTCTACCTTTCTTGTCTAGAGTAAAAGCCAAAGTCATTATAAAACCTGTCCTTCACTCAGAGTAAAGTTAATGTTCTACAATGCCACCATGCTCTGCTTGCCCCTGCCTTTCTCATCTCCTACTCCCCTCTTCCCACCTCCCTTTGCTCACTTGGTCTTAGCCATGCTGACTTCCTTGTTTTCCTTTGACTACACCAAGCATGGTCCCTCCGCAGGGCCTTGGCATTTGCCATTTTCTTTACCTGGAGCAGTGTTCTCCCAGATATCCATGTAGCTTGGCTCCCTCACTCTCTTCAGGTCTCTATTCAAATGATGCCTTGTCAGTGACACCCTATGTAAAATAGCAAGGCCCGCATTTGATGTTTGGTTCTCCCTGCCCTCATCCCTAACCCTGCTTCATTTTTCTCCATGGCATTTATCACCACCTGACACACTTTCAATTTACTTGTATATTTGTGAGTCTCTCCTAATGAGAATGCAAGGTCCATGCTATAATATTGCTGCTATAATATTCCCCAAGGCCTAGAACCATGCCTGGTTCATAGTAGGGACTCAGAAAATACTAGTTGAATAAATAAAAGTCTTATTTTTACCAACATTTAGAAACAGTGAATTATAAAGTATAAACCTTTGTCTTACTACTTTACCTAGATTTGAAATTATCTGGTCTTTTTGTACATGAGTTCTTATGATAGTTTTCACTGAGTGCATCTTGAATGTACCTTTCTGTTTGTTTGAGTGTTTTAATTGACATTTAATTTCCTTTTAAAATTCATTTTATCATGAAGACCTTCAAATATTCACAAATACACATAGAATGTTATAACGATGCAGTCATTTTTATAATGGTGATATTTGCTCTTTAATTTTAATTATTTTTTTGATATTTGCTTTTTAGTACAGAGGTAGCGTGAAGTTGTAGAAAGAGCATAAGCTTTAGAGTTAGCCATATCTGGATTCTAGTCCTTGATGCCTGAATTCTTAGCTTTGTGATCTGAGGGAAGCTACTGGATTTCTGCCAAGTCTTGGTTTTCTCATCTGTAAAAGGGCTATATTATAATCCCAACCTGGTAGGTTTATTATAAGGATTAAGATACCTATATGTATATGAAGTATCTGGTAATACTAGTTATGTAGTAAATATTTGTATTTGTACTTCAGAAAGAAAATAAGTAATGAGAATAGCCAAAAAATTAAATTTAAAATGTATTTATAGCAATTTCAATTGTTCTATTTCTCTTGGACACATGTAGGTTTAGCAGGGATTTTCATAATATGAAAAGAAACATGCATCATCAGAAAATAAATCAGTGACCCTACAGTCACCTTATCATTTCTGTTTATGTAATCCTTTTAAAAATGTACACATACATAAAACTGACCATTGAACATAATGCTATCAGTCAATGTTTCCTGTTGATTCTACCCTACAAATATCTCTTGAATCTGTCCCATCCTCTTTAGCCTCACTGCTACTGTCTTGGTCTGGATTCTCATTCTGGCTCATTGGTTCCCCTGTTCCTCCTCAAACCCATTCTACACTAGTTACCAGAGTTATCTTTGTTGACACAAATCTATGTCACTCTCCTGCTTAAAAGGGTGCCTGTTACTCCTCGATGCCACAGAGGAAAGTCCTCCTCTTTTTTTAGATTTATCTTTTATTTTTAATTTTTATGAATATATAATAGTTACATATATTTATGAGGTACATGTGATAACTTGATACAAGAATATAATGTATAGTGATCAAATGAGGGTCACCTCAAACATTTATCATTTCTTTGTGTTGAGGACACTCCAAATCCACTCCTCTAGTTATTTTGAAATATGCAATAAATTATTATTAACTATAGTCACCCTATTGTGCTATAAAACATCAGATCATATGCCTACTATGTAACTGTAATTTTTGTATCCATTAACCCACCCCTCTTTATCCACCCCCCAACTTCCCTTCCTAGCCTTTGGTGTGTATCATTCTACTCTCTACCTCCGTGAGATCAATTTGTTTAGCTCCCCCATATGAGCCAGAACATGAGATATTTGTCATTCTGTGCCTGGCTTACTTCACTTAACATAATGTCCTCCAATTCCATCCATATTGTTGCAAATGACAGGATTTCATTCTTTTTTGTGGCTGAATAATATTTGATTATGTACATATACCACATTTTCTTTATCCATTCATCAGTTGATGGACACATTTAGGTTGATTCCATATCTTGGTTATTGTGAATAGTGCTACAGTAAACATGGGAGAGTATAGATGTCTCTTTGATGTACTGATTTCCTTTCTTTTGGATATATGCCTATCAGTGGGATTACTGGATCATATGATAGTTCTATTGTTGTTTTTTTGAGGAACCTTTATACTGTTTTCCATACTGGAAGCCCATCCTTCTTAAGAAGCATGGCATATGAGCCCCTAACCTCATACTCCAAAACACACAATTATTCATCACTTCCCAAATATATTCTTTATGTCTCTCTGGCTTTGAAAATTTTTTTCTCTGCCAATCCTGCCTCTCCCCATTTCCAGTCAACTCCTACTCATCCTTCAAGACTCAGCTTGCTCATCGCTTCCTCTGTGAAATTTCCTTGACACTCCCTAGCAAAATTGATCAGTTTCTCAGAGAACTGTGGGAACACAGTTCAGGCTTCTGTTATAACACTTAACACACTGGATTATAATTATTAACTTTATACGTCTGTCTCTCCCTTTTGAAATTGCCCTCCACAGTAGTTTACCTAACCACATCAAAGCAAATTAACAAAAACCAGTCTTATTGCTTTGTAGCAACTTTACTTGATCCTGATAACCATTTCTACTCTCTTCTCTTTCTGTCTGCTTCCATTAGCTTACTTTTGTTACCTTTTCTTACTGCCAGTGTACTTGAGCCAATAAGAGTTGCCAATGCTGATTGATAGTGCAAAGGGTGGTTTAAGGCCAATTGGAGTTAGACTGAACCAGGGGACAGGTATCCCTATTAAGAAAGCAGATTAACATGACGTTGATCCCTTGTTATAAGTGCTAAAAGTGATTGAAGAAGCACAATGTGAATTGATGCTCATCATGGAACCAGAGAGCTAGGGTAGATCCTTAGAAGTCAGCTAGTCCAACCCCTATGAGACACTTTAATCTCTCTTAAAATCTCCCTAGAAATGGGCATCTAGCTTCTATCTGAATATCTCAATCAACCTGGAACTCACTACCAGTTAAGTAGCCCATTTCATTTTCAAACACCTCTGAACTTCACTGCCACAACTCCAGTTACCATACAGCTTTAGCCAGAAGTCAAAGATTGCCTGCCTTTAGCACTTTATTCTTTATAGAAAGTCACATTAACCAGCAGTAGTTAAACTTACTCTCTGAGTAATGTCTGAGTCTTTAGGAGTTTTAGGAATGGTGAGATACACAGCTTTACAATTGACTCCCATCCACCTACCCATAACAATTTTAACTGGCCCCTTATTATTGAAGTCTTTGAAGCTACTGCCACCATAACTTCTCTCACAGTCTACATTAGATTTCTGGAGTTGGGTGAGCAATAGAGCCCAGAGATTCCAAGATAGAGGTGGTACTAGATCTTTTAGTTTTCCCAACATTTATGACACAGAATTGGAACTAGAGTTAAAAAAACAGGTCTCCTAACATTGCCTTGGGCTATCACCACAATTTTCATAATAGAAAGTATCCATGAAAGTATGTGAATTTATTTATTTTTGTCTTGTGTTAAGAAACATACAATTTCAAGGAACCCTGTAACAATCACTTCGTAATGGAAAGACTTTCAAGTTATCTGCCTCGTGTCAAGTTTTTGGCATATTTCCATAAAATGAAGAATACCCTTAGAGGTATTCAACCAAAACTGCAGGAGTAACAAAATATTAGCATTTGAGAAACTCAAAGCAGAGCCTTAAGTTTATTCTTATCTTAGATTTCTCTTTTCTTCAAACATGCCTCTCTGCAAGTTACATTAATATTTCCTAATCATAACTTCAATTTTTATGTGTGTACTGGACCTACCTTAAGTATTTTATATAAGTTGCCTCATTTAATCTTCCCAACAACCATGTGAGGTTGAAGCTATTTCACTTATATTACATTTAGGGAAAACCAGGGCTTGGGGAGGCTAAATAATTTGCTAAATGACAGCTAGTACATGACAGCATCTGAATTAGAACCTGATTCTATCTAAATCCAAAGATTGTGTTCCCAGCCACTATGCTCTACCGCTCACCTCTAGTAACATCACTCCTTCCCCTGCGAAAGCTTCTTCTGAACATTGGCTTCACTAACTCAACTGATACTCCCTGGTCTTAGCTAATAGAAAAAAACCATTGAATAAGTTTTCTCTTCATTTGGGGACTCAGTTTCTTAACTCACTTTTCCAAAATCCCCCTTACACGTTCAGTCCATTAATTCCAGTCTCAACTCAACTTCTCTTGGGTTCCCTTTGTTTTTTTAGGATTCCGAGGCACTGTCTCCCTCAATATGCCTTTTTTCTTCACAGCTGTCCTCTCAGTCCAGTTTGGTGTTTTGAACTTTCATAGTCCCTTCAGAATTTATCAGGGATTCACTTCTCAAGCTCTGTAGAACATTTTTGTATTTAACATCAGCAAATTTACATGTACTACTAGTTCGGCCCTGAGGTTCTAGCCAGGCACAACTCTCTGAAATCCACTGTGACTATTGGAGGACATGGGGAAGGGACTGTGGATAAAAGTCCTGACTCTGCTCTTCTCTACAACTGGTGAAAAGGGAGACATCATTTTGGGGGTAAGAAGCGAGTCTGTTCCTTAGAAATTATAATTAAGTAATTCCAAATTTCTAAGTAATTTAGACCAAATATATTGCTTTAATATTCATTTTGCAATGTGAAGTTCCTTAGGGGCAATTTATGATAAAACAATTTATCATAAAACAGCTATATAAGTAGAACACAAATAAATCTGTGACTGACATCAAGAAGGAATTGTATGTATGTGGTCATGGACTGTGTCTATCCTACCATACTTAGATTTCTTACAATAGTAGGGTTTAAAAAATAAAATTATCCAGATTGTATATTTTTCTTACTGCAGCTGGGATCTGGGGAACTAAATATTTGAAAGGCAAGGAAGATTTTTTAAATGTGCTTTTTATTGTATACAAATCTTTTATGGATGCATTGTCTTTTTAAATTTTGTGGTAAACAGTAATGAAAACTTGAGAATCATAGGCATTGTTGAATATCTTCTGTTTTTGTTCCTGATCCATTTAAACATTTTGTTTGTCTGAAATAATGAATATGTTATTGGAAGCCTGTTATCAGGATAGGTATTTTTAAATTTGACAGTGAAAATACCTTTCAAATTTTTATTCATATATATCCTGTTAATTATAATAAAATTAATATCAGGGTTAGTAGGGATATTGTCTGTGTTACACGTTTTCTTAATAGGATTTCAAAGAATTTTGCCAGCATAAGAAGATGTCATTTCACATAGTCAAGTCCCACGTACCTAACCATGGCAACATGGCAAATTAACACATTAACTGCCATGTCAGTTGTATTTAACTCACGCTAGTTCTGAGCCCAGGGCCTCTTGAAGCAAAACCTGAGCAAAACCCTGCAGTTGGTTCGTGAAAATCTTATTTGTTGATGTTCTTATTGTTACAATTAATATTGACAATTTAATTCTAAAAACGTGGATTAAATAAATAGCAGTCAATAACAAATTTTTCATTAAATTAGAAAGGATCATTTTCGAAGTTTTTATTCTATTTTTGTAATAAAACACCATGGCCCTAAGGAAAAAGAAATTTTTTTCTAGTGTGGTGGCAGTCAATGTGTTAATAATGCAGTAGAAGAGAAACCAGCAAATGGCTGTAAATGTTAGCCCAGAAAATAGTAACCTTTTTAGTGTTTGGGATGTCAGTGAAGCTGCACAATGCATTTAAGTGTCATTTGTAGGCTGAAGTCATAGGCCATAGAGGTAGGAGGAAAGAGTGATGGGGCATGGTAGAGCGGAAATTCTGCCAAATAATTGAATGTCAGAATTGATTGCTGCTGTTCTGTTTCTTGTCTGAGGTATATCCCTTTTTAAGTTCAAGAGTAAGAGAACCTTCCAGAAAGAAAATTAAAAATTTTCAAAGCAAATAAACTAATAAGTGCTCATGGCTCTATACTTTCACATTGTATATTTCCTCTGTTTCCCAAAGGACTCACTCAGGGATTTCCCCCAACCCCCCAGGGTTACCATTTCTTTCTTTGTATGTTTGTAACACACAGCTAGTACCTCTGTTACAGCACTTGCTTTATCTTGCTTTGCAGTGTAGTTAGTTCCTTGCATGATTGTCTTCCCTGCTTAGGTTGGTAGTCCCTTAAGGACCTGAGCTAAATTTTTCACATCTTTGCATTCCCTAAGTAGCTGTGGGGGATTAGGCATAGATCAAAATAAATGTTTGAATAAGAGAGTCATTTCCCTTAGTATACTGAAGTATTTGTTTTCTAGGTGGGTAAGGTAATTAAAGAAAGTGTTAGGAGCCACAGCCTATGCAAAGGAAGTGAGAAATGAAGATCAAAGCATCTCTAAAAGTGTAAAGTAAAGTTAATTTGCAAAAGTAATTTACTTTCATTTTTAGGAACTTTGATATAACCTAAGGTGAGAAGTATCTGTATTTTGTTTTCTATTAATAGTTTTAAATTAAGGAAATTTGTACTCATTACTTGCCTTATAACTGTGTCAGTTATTTAATAAAGGATGGGAACACTCAATTCTTACAGGAGGCTTTAGGTAGACAGAATACTTAGGTTAGATATTCTAGTTGCAGCTATTAAGTATTACTATTATAAAAACGAAACAATTGAAATACAATTTGAAATGTGCTCCCATAGAAAAACCTATATATGCTAATTCTACAAATGAAAGAATGAGAAATAGAAATAGTCTGAAGAAAAGAAATGAAAATGCTATTTAATGTCCTATATATATGACCTATAGCACAAAATTGCAACTTACAAGCATTTATAAGGGAAGGTACCACAAGGCTGCTTATTAGAATTGTTTCACATTTTATTCACAGCAGCACTACTGCCCACATATTTTTTTTAAGTCCCCATAAGAGAGAGAGGGTCATTTCTGTGAAGTTTTGTTTGTAGTTCCTGGTCCTACAAAGGTTGGGTGAGTGGGTGATGGCTTTTTAGAAATGATCTTTCTGTGATGGCTGAACACTTTGGGAGGACCAAAGTTTCAGGTGAACAATTACAAGTCATAGCTTCATATTGTGACATTTAGTACTATCTAGTTAATTATGTTTGATTCTGCTAATCGAAGAAACCACATAGAGAGGGTGTGTTGATGCAGAAATGAAACTTGAATTTAACAAACAAAACAGTACTTTACTTTTTGTTCCCAAGGAAGAAGATTTGGGTTAGGGATTGGTATATTTTGATCACTGCATTTAGCAAGTTTTAAAGTCTTTGAGAGGCAGCATTTAAGGGCTCCTGTCTGCAATCATTAACTGTGGAAATACTCCCACATGGATCCCACCTTATTTCGAGCCCAACTTTCCCTGTCATTCCCCCCACCCCCACAATAAATACTACACAATAAGTGTCTGTGTAACAAGTAAACAGTTTGGAGCTTAAATGGAATGCTCAATAGAATGAAGCTTGGTTACAGTAAAAAAAAAAGTCCTTTTGATAAGCATTTAATAGGAATGTGTGAATTTCAATAAAACATCTGGTAGAAAAAATTTGTGAATGCAGGACATTTGAGGGGGTTACTGAAGGAGAAGGGATTTACTGTGCTTAACAATTGCCAGTAGTCAGGCCACTTCCAAGTTGTGATTTTTGTCAGATTTGGAAATTAACTGCGATCAGATCTACTCAGCCCTTCAGTGGGAGAAAATCCAAATCCAGCTGCAGCAAGGAGCAGTGACTGATTCAGAACTAATGAGCTCTAGCCAGTGTCTCCTAGCCAGTTTTCATTAATATGCTTAATATTGCCTTCTTTATATTCTGGGTAAAAAAAAGATGGCCTTTGTGGTTTATTGGCTGAATTTGTACAGCTGAATCTACTGTAAAAGGGTTTTTTTCATTGGCATTATGTTACTACAGATTTCAATGTTCTTGCTGTTCTTATTTTCTTAATAAGGTAATTCAAACTTAGAATAGTTACTATAGTTTCAAAGCTTGATTGAAAGATGCATTCAGTATTTTCTCTAAATATGTAGCAATTATAACAACACAGCTGTAGTTAAAGATAGAATTTATTATTAATCCTGACAGTCTTTCTTCTCAATTACATCAGGCTGAAATAAGGTTTATTCAGTTCAATTGCACATTTATTGAGCACTTAACTCTGATCATGGTACTGTACTAGGTACTATGGAGCTACAAAGATGAGCAATACATGATATGTACCCTCAAGGAGCTTGTAGTCTTGTAAGGGAGATTGGCATGTACAAAAAAGAATTATAAAGAAGAATATAAAAAGTGCCATCTTAGATGTAGAAACGATCCTACTGGAAGTGGGAGAAATTAGCTCTGGTTGGGTAGATTGGGGAAGGTTTTTACAGAAGAACTGACATTTAAGCTGAACCCCTGTGGAAATACACAACTCAATTTCAACATTCAAAAGTGGGGATGTGGAGAAGGTATGCATTATGCATCCCCAAACCTTCCTGAGCCAAATGAAATGAGACAGAGAAGTGTATATTGTTTGGGGGAGAATTGTAAGTAACCCTGCATGGCTTGAGCTCTAGTGGGGATAGTGGGAGATAAAATGATAGACTGAGGCTAGATTTGTTTTTTAAAGGCGTTGAGTTGCCATTGAAAGATTTTCAGCAGAGGAATAAGGTCAACAGGGTTGACTCAGACTGCTTGTCTATAGGATGGAATGGAAAGCATAGAAATTAGAGACAGAACATTTAGGAGGCTAATTTTAAAAATTAGCAAATGAGAGATGCTACAGGCCTGAATTAGGTTAGTATGAGGAGGAATATCAAGAGTCCTATAACACAGACAAGGTAGTAATCGAACAAGATGAAACTACATGTGGGAAGTTAAGTTAAGGTAAAAGAAAGAGTTGAAGGTGGCTCCAAAGGTTCCTTCTTAGATGATGCGGAGGAGGATGATACCATTAAAAGTGATAGGCAACACAGGACAAAGAGCGCATTTGACACATTGTTTGTAAAAGTCATTTTTAATGTCAAAGTAATTTTGAATTAATATTAGATCATCTTTTTTTCTGAATTCTAGCACTGAAGATCTTTTTAAATTAAGACTTTATTGAAAATTGTTTTCCTTCAGGATATAGTAGTGAGAGTAGAATATATTATTTAATATATTGTTATATCTTATTATTTTATATATTGTTTTATTTAAAAGTATAATAAAGAAAATAGAGGGAAAAGACCCTTGATATCATTATTTTCTCTTAGCCCATGCCCCAAAGTAAAGCTTAGAAAATAAAAGATAATTTTTATAGGCTACCACTTGCTTGAAGAAACATTGATGTTGTAACATTTGTTAACGTACAGCTGAACCCTCAACATTTTTCTTTCTAACCAAAAATACATTTTGTGTATGAGAAATCTATAAAGAAATAAATGTTTGTAAACATTGGGTGGTTGTTATGGAATTTAAATATCTGTGCTTATTATCTAAGAACGTCTGGGTTTCAAGGCTGAATTAAAATATATTCCAGGCTTCCTTAAAGGTAAACAGCACATCTGTTGATTTGTCTAGTGCAATGGAAACTGACTAAATTTTGATTATGATAAAAGTCAGCGTCTTCTCTTCCATGTATTTAGCAATACTTTTGGGTAATCTTTTCTCCTTTGGGGAACTTTCCAGATGTTTTGTGAATGTGATTCCAATTTACAAGAGTTGTTTTTATGTTGTAGCTGAGTGATGTCCTAGCTATGAAACACTTAAACCGGTGTAATTGTATCCAAGGGGTCCTCTGCAATGTGTGTAGGAGTGCCCTGTGACACCTTGGCACCTTTGACGTGCCTAGACTCTCGAAGCTGCAGTGGGAGTGGGGGAGTTTCCTGGAGGCAAAGCGTCAAGCCCTCATTGCAGTCATTTGCATTAACAAAGAAAATAACATTTCCAGCTATCTGCTGGCATCACTAAATTTTGAGCAACATTCATATGGTACAGTGAAAATGAACAGCTAGTACCACAGAATGATTTAGATGGTTCCTTAGATACAGACGTTGGCTTGTATTTTCTGAAGGGAAGAGAAGCCCTGAAATTCAGTGAAAACAACAGCATTGAGTACAATTGTGCACATCGTCAAAAAATGTTTTCAAATAACAGATTGTAAACATTTATTTTAATGTTGATATATTGTAATAGTCTAACATTGAGTAGTGAAACAACTTTAGACAACTGTCCAAATTGTTTTATGACTACATTTGTTTCTTAATGTTCATTTAGAAAATTAGTAGTCAATGCTTAATTTTATCCAGGTACAGATTATGACTTTTATAATGTTCCATAGAAAAACACTCCTAAACTGGAACAGCTCTGAGCTGTCTCCCTGTGCCTCAGCATTGGTTTGTGCCCTGTGTTTGCTATCTTAAATATTTGCCCAAGCCAAGCATAACTTAAAAAGCAGAATTCTCATTTAAAGAGTCACAAGCTTATGGTGTCCAGTTATGTATGTTTTTTGGACTGTGGCCCTTATCGTTCCTCTGGATTAATACTGATGATACAGAGATGACACCGATGAATAACCCAGTAAATAAAAAAACTTACGTTTTAAAAAGAGGAGACTTTTTTTGGTGACTTTCTTGCCCAAACTATTTTGGAGATTTTTTTCCCCTATAAAATTTACTGGCTAGTGTTTCACTTTTGTTGGAACATTGACCTATGATTATTTTATTCAGTATTCTTGCATAGGCCTTTGAAAGGATACCTATCAATTTTAGTGTCCCAAATTTTCTTAAGCAAACACATTTGGCGGTTCTGGTATTTTCAAGGTTTCTATAGAAACCAGAAATCTTGGAGCCATTTTTGATCTTATTACTCTGATTTACAATTCTGTATATGAAAGAGAAGAGTCTTATCACCTCAAAG
This sequence comes from Propithecus coquereli, assembly GCF_000956105.1. Lineage (NCBI taxonomy): Eukaryota > Metazoa > Chordata > Mammalia > Primates > Indriidae > Propithecus > Propithecus coquereli. The sequence continues at coordinate 7,012,626 of NW_012134303.1, read as the reverse complement.
CAAGCAAAATTAGGAGAGCACCCATAATGTGCTAGTTCTGTATGTCTTGTGCATAAGGGAAACCTGTACAAATCCAGAAGCTTACAATATAATTAGAATGGTCGGACTGTCTTTGTGACAAGGTAACTAAGACTCCGAGGCAGTGAGCCATGCTTGCAGAGGGAGTGGTTAAGGAGAGCTGGAAGACTGTGCTAGTGAAGTGAGATCCAGTGTGGATGTGTGAAGAGTAACAACCTCCAGGAATGCTTCCTTTGGGCAGTGATGCTACTTTGCTGGATTTGCATTTGATATTTATTTCATAATGACTAGATATTTAGTGCTTCACTTACAGGTTTCCAAAGGATTTTATTTGTTGCTTTGGCTTTTTATTATGTTTGTTTTTAGTGTGTAGGTCTGTAACCTCAGGGACGTAAGCCTTTTCTCCCCCTTCCTCCTATTTTATGGCTAGATGTACCCCCAAGGTATTGTAACTTTCTTAGGTCAGACAATTAAGCAAGTAATCAAACTCAGTTAAGAGACTTGAGCTGTATTTCCTATTCAGTTATTAGTGACCTACTGTAAGACATGATGTCTTTGAGCATTACAAAGCCTGTAGGTGAGTACCTAGCAACACCAATATGGAAGTAAAGCTCTCAGATTCACAATAATTGCAGGAAGTCCAGTGTAATCAATAAAGAATGAAATATTTATTTTAAAAATAGTTTTGCTTGTTTTAGTGACACTGTTGACTCAAAATAGGCTAACAGAGTATTATCAAGTAGAAGTCCTCCAGAGACCTGCTTTTTAACATGCTACACAAAAGATTTGTAATTACCGTGTTACGGTGCCTGTAGATGGTTAATTCCAAAGTCCTGAAAATAATTTGCTTTCTTTAAGCAAGTCCTGTACTTCCCTTACAACCTTAATTACAAAGTTGATTTGTTTAGCAGACCTTTCTTTTCCAGACTTGCTAAGGGAAACCTTCAGCTTAGGTCTGTTTGAATTAGCACAAATTTTGAAATAGAGCTCAAATTAATGAGTTTTTATTCTGTTACGAAGAGTTTGCTTTCCATCATTGATAATTATTTCCAGGAAAGTTAAGTCCACAGAAAATATTCTCTCAGTTTCCTTAATGTTGTTTACCAAAGTCTAAGAAGTGGCTTTTAGTTACATGGGGGGGAGGGAGAGGACATGGCAGTGGCAAAGGAAAATGAGGTGCTATAACCTGGTCTCTCAGATTTGTGGAGCAGGCTCTGAGCAGCATTCTAAACCAATATTATTTCTTGTAAAAGGCAAACCAGACCTTGGAATTTTAAAGTCTAATGTGATTGAGAGAATGTGTGCTAGTGCATACTAATACTTTAACCCCCATCAGCCTGGTAAGTTGTAAGAACCTCTTAGTTGACAAATATCCCAACAGCCCCACCAGACGTCACTATTCCCACCCATCTTCCCCAGAGTCAGCCCTTGTCCTGCTACATAATTCTCATTGCTTCAGAGGATGGATTTTCAACAAGTCCCCTTTCTCCCTTGAACGTTTACTAACCTGAAATTCCATGGAGAACAGGAAAGAGTGGGCACAGGATTTTTTTGAAAGGGTTTTTTATTTGTGAACTAATGTCCGATTTCCTTTAGGCCCATGTTCGTTTAAAGAGACTGTTATCATCTTCTTTTTTCTATGCCTGCCCTTGATGTCTTATGATTCATCCAGTTCATAAGATGTTCCTTTATAAGAAGGTATGAAAAGCATAAAAATAGGCTAGTAATATGGGTTCCTATGTGTTTCAAACTGCAACAAAACCTTATTAATAATTGCCTCACAAACATAAGAAGCCATCGAGCACCTTCAGGATGTGTTTTCTTTGGGGTGGGAGGTTGGGGTGAGGGGGAGGCCTATGAGATCAAAGCAACTCTGTAGCACTATCATGGAAGTAGATTTGTATCTATGTATAGCAGTCTATTAGTTTTAGGTAGAAAAATGTTTCCAAGCTGTGCTATACTGTGAATGCACAGTAATCTAACTCAAGGCTAAAAAGACCAGCTACCATGTTTAAGTGAACAGCATTTACTAAATATAAACAGGGGGAGATACACTTAGTGGAACAGTTTTTAAGTTGATAAATAAAAGGATATTTAGAATGTAGGAGAATATTGACCCTTTGATAAAGTATAACTGGCAGAGCCATTTAATGTCCATTATACTGCCAATAAATGTTTATTAAATATGAGATTACCTTCCTATATTCTTTCATTCATTCATTAAATATTTATTCACCAGCTATTGTGTGCCAGGCATTGGGTATATACAGTGTGAGCAAAAATGAACACAGCCACCATATTCATTGAACTTATGGTCTAGTGAAGTTATACATATAACATATGCATACATGAGTACAAATAGTCAAAATGTTTTTAATTTGGGTTTCTTTCTGTAGCATTTTGCTTAACCCGGTAGATTTTGTACAGATAGGCTAGTATCCATAAAAGTTAAGAAGTGGTAAGGCTTTATGAATTTAGGTGCCTTTCTCTCTTTTTTTTTTTTACATCTCTTAAATGTGACTTAGTTTATGAGATTCGTACTTATTATAAGGCGCTTTGAGTAGCTCATATAAATGCTAGTCATGTTATTGCAGTATAGTAAAACTTTCATGAGGCAACGTGTTCCACAGAACTGAAATGGAACATAGTGAGCCCATGGATGTACATGTGTGCTTGGCACATAGCAGGCACTCAATAAATATTAGCTGAAATAATTCATGTTAATAGATAATCCATTACATCAGTAATCATTAGGATTACCACTTATTAATGGCAAGTTTTGCTGCTTTGGGGGATGGAGCTATTGTCATATGACTGTAATTTAAATCACGTGGCTTTTATCCATTGTATTTTTTCCATCCTCAAGTGATGCTGTTTCCTTTCGGTATCTGTTGTGGTTTTCCTAATATGTACCATCAACAATACAGTACACAATCAGCAATTGCCATTATTTCAGCAGCATATTGTGAAGCTTTTCCAACATACTTTATCACTTCATGTGCTTGTCTCATGGAAACAAAAGCAATGTAGGACCTTTGCAATGGGAGAATTAAGTAATTTTAATGCTAATGGAATGGAAAATTATACAATTAAAATTGTTCTTTGAAAATTAGGTTTCTTAAAATATGACCAAATGAGATGAACAGTTAAAATGTCCTTTTCTGTTTCAGCAGGCTCATTTTGAACATAATTGTCAAAAGGAGTAAATAAAATCTGTTCTAAGTTAAGAGATTGCAAAATAGGTTGGATTAAAGTATGTGAACTTTAGCGGTACATGAAGAACCACATATTTCTCTTGTATTGAATCTACACGTTGTGCTATTTACTTGAAAATGAGTGTTGAGATTATCTTGCCCTGACCAGCTTAGAGTTTGCCATATTTACACACATACCACCAGAACATACAGTGGCATTTACAATAGGGACACATTCTCCAGTTGGTAGAGTCTGATAAAAGGGAATCAAATACCCTATTTTAAAAATGTATAACTTTTCTCTCAAGTGATTCTTTATGTACCTCAGCAGCTAAGAAAAAAATGATGGGACAGAATGGATAGACTTCAAGGTAAGAAAAGCAAGGGAAAAAGCAAAATGAGGAGAGGAGAGCGAGAGAGAGAGAAAGGCGCCCCTACTAGGAGTGTGTGAGAGGTGGCAGAGAGGCCCTGTGAGGAGTGTGTAAGAATCAAGTGAGATGAGGAGGGAGTAGATGAGAAATGCAAAGGAGGGCAAGCGTTAAGACTACATTCTCCACACGAACAGGGTTGGTGCTTCACTGCTTCCCCAACCCTTATCTGCTCACTTTCCAGGTTCTGCTTGGCTTCAGCATGCTGACAAGTGCCAGGTGCCTGACAAGTGTTGAGTTATGCTGCGCAGCTCACTGTTTTATTGTCGTAGCTATTCCCTGGTGCCCTAGGCATTATTTTCCCCTTTGCTTCTTAAACATCCACTCTGGAGTGTTATTGGATTAGGACGGAGCCAATCAACAAATATGTGAAAGAATAACACAAGGATCAATGAATGGGGGAACAGGGGAAGTCAGGAGATGTAGCGTATGGTCCCAGCTCTGCTACTAGGTTGTTGTGTGACTTTGCACACGTCATTTTCCACTCTTAGTTCCCCTAAATGTCAAATGAAGGGTGTGGACTAGATGATCTCTGAGCGCTTCTAGCTCTGACATTTGGTTGACCATATGACTGTGGGGGGCCTTATTCTTGGATGACACCTCTTATGGTTTATACTGTAGTATTAGCCTTGTCTACTTCACGGGGCTGTTTTGAGGTTCAGCTAGGATAAAAGATGTGAAGACATTTTTGGAAACTATGAAGAATCATATAAAACAAAGATGATCTGAGTGGTTTAAAGGATACTTTCCCCCAAAGATATCATATACTGATAAAAATTAAAATAGTTCCATTTAAATGAATGTGAGGCCAATTATAGAGGCCTTAAAAATAGACGTGCACTTATACTTATTATAGAGAAATATGCCATTTAAAAGTACACAGATCAAGGAACTGATTCAATAAACATTGCTTGATATTTGTTGGCTAAGGAGGTAGGCTGTGGGGGTGAGTCACTCTACTTTTCTTCCCAATCCCCCTTGTGCTTGTCAAGGTTACCTTAAAAACCCTAGAAGGAAATAAGCAGTGGATCATGTTCTTTTGTCTGCTACCATCACCCATCTACTCCTCTAAGGCTAAAATAGAATATTAAAGCCTGTACAGCAGGGAATGAATGGGTCATCTTGACCCAGTGGCAGAGTGTGAGAACACGAGGCTGCATTGCACGCTGGCTTGTCAGACACGGCCTCATGCAGCACGAGTAGCAGCGGAGGTAGCTGCTGTATGCTTTTGTCTTTATGGTTGCCGCTCCTCTTTCCTCATCCCAATCCGTTCTTTCACATCCTTCTTATGACATTTTACTATCCTTTCTTCCTTACCTTACTAGAATAGAAAGAGGAAAACATCCAAAAGGTGAGGGAGGGAAGAAGACAAAGGAAAATAAAGATGGAAAACATTACAGTGAGGTGGTGGGGAGGGTTGGGCTCTTCTCTTTCTCTTCCTCAGTATGACAGAGTTGGTAAGTTTACTTTGTACCTCATCTTTAAGTTTGACTTCACTTTTTCCTTATTTATCTTTATTCCCCAGTCAGTGACATCTGAGAAAATTATAGACAGGCCACACAATAAGAACTAACATGCTCCTTCTCAGCAGATCCATACCATGTAGAACTAGCAATAGTTTTAGAAAGGACAGTAAACCAGTAGATAAGACCAAACTAGCCTAACGTGGAGCATAAGTTAGAGTGACAACATATGCTTTGCAGTTTATAGAGTTCAGTTTATAGGTTTGATTACTGTGGAAAGAGGGAAGGAAAAAAATTGCATGACTCTTGTAATGAGTATGAGAGAGCTTATTCATTCACGTTGGAAAAGCAAAGTTAAAAATCAGAAACAGGCCCACCAGCCTAGCTATGTCCATAACTAGTACTCTGGTAACGCTATTATGACTTCCAGAAGATTAAATTTCAAATTGTGGAAAGGCTTCAGAATAAGGGAAGGCTTAGTATCCCACTAATAAGGCTTATTAAATTTAGATAAAACAGATGTTTTTCAATGGCAGCAGTTCTGAATCCCCAAGATCAAAATGGAGATAGACGAGAACAAAAACAAGTTAATACTTTCACTAAAAAGGTACATTTTTCTTTGTTTCAGAACCTGCTCATACTTACACCTAAAGCTTTTGTGAAAGGAAACACTGTGAAAGGAAACATTAATTGGGAGAAAATTCCTTAACACTGATTAAATATGTCCTCGTTTATGTTGATGCACTAACATTCCGGAAGTGGTACTATGAAAAGAGAATGGATTTTAGAGGCAGGCAGTACTGACTTCAAATGTCAGCTCTCTTACCTGTTCTTATGACCTTTGGCAAATTGCTTAATCTCACTGAACATCACTGAACCTCAGTGTCCTCATCTACAAAATGGGGCTGTTTTGAGGACCAAACAAGATAATACGTGTATAGCACCTGGCTCACAGTAGGTGCTCAACAGATGTTGCTCTTTGGTATTTAAAGCTGCTTTTGCTCATAGTGTCATGCCTGAGTATTTTAGGATCAATCTTCTAGACTAGAGCTTTATTAGGAGCTTTAGATTAGCAGTCTCCAAAGAGAAATGTACCTGGAAGATCCATTGTGGGGTGAGAAGAAAATATTAGAAATTCTATTTATGATCATTTTATCTAAAATGTAAGAAAGTATTTAAACTCCACTAATAGTTAACATATGGATTTACCCTGAGTCTCTCATTTGGTCCATATTGGAGAGTCATTGTCACACTAAATGAGAGATCCTTAGGAAAGCATGAAATCTACAATTTGGTGGGAGTTGATAGTGACACATACTTTCTTTTGTTTATTTTCAGCATATTGCATAACGTATTTCAGTTTACATGTGCCTGGTAAAGTAGATTCCTGATCTTAATATAGGTTGAGCATCCCAAATCTGAAAATCTGAAATCTAAAATGCTCCAAAATCCAAAACATTTTGAGTGGCAACATGACACTCAAAGGAAATGCTCATTAGAGCATTTCAGATTTGGGATTTTTGGATTTGGAATATACAACTAGTAAAATGCAAATATTCCAAAATCAAAAAAAATCCAAAATTTTAAATGCTCCAGTCCAAAGCATTTTAGATAAGGGATATTCAACCTGTGTTATCTTTAACCAGTGGTTTCTTTGCAGGAATCTTCTTAAGGTATCTGACAGTTTTGTGTAGGTTAGCTAAAGCTAGATAAACTAACCCACACAGAATGGCTTAAGAAGATTTCTGCAAAAGAAAATGGGTCGATGATAATAGTAATAATGCAAGCACAAGACAAGGACAAAAAATGGTGGAGCTAGCTGACACTTCTCCAAGTTACCTCATAACTTAGTTGGCCAAGTCATAAAATGAAAATGTAGATAATCTAATTAGACCTGGTGAGATACCAGCCCCCAAACAAGAAAGAAATGATCAACAACATTATTTGATTTATACCCATTGTTTTTAACAATAAAGATTACTCTAAGTGTATATTGTGCTTTGAAATATTAGCTAGCGATAGTACTACATGTATATACTTTATAAACATACATATTGGGGAGGTGTGCTCAAACTTTATTGATAAGAATGCTCGATGAAAACATGTTGGAGACCACTCACTGATTTTCATGAGGAAAACAGTTGCTTCCTATGGAGTCTCTCATCTCTCATTCTGTGTCTGCTTCTTAGAGAATTTTTTCTTTTTTTCTAATTATTTTGCTATAGTGTAACTAGTAGGATAGAGAATAATATATCTAAATCCATTAAAGGCAAATTGAACACAGTTCAGGGAATTGTATTCAATTCTTGATAAATGTTTCTTGTACAGAAGGAAAAAACCAATCCCTGCCCTAGAGATTTTAAAAATCTAGTTCAGAAAAACTAAGAAAATGTTACAAAGCAACATGTGAATGCAGGCCTGCCAGATAATGGAAATTCTTGATGAAGATACACTTGACTTGATGTGGTAGATTTGTTTCTGAAAAAAAAAATGTATACATTTTATTTCTGTAAATTTACCTGCAGTTCAGGGTCAACTGGGAACGAGTAAACCAGTACCAAGGAGTATAAAACAGATCTTCCCAAAAAGGGAGCTAACCTGGTTTGATTGTTCCTCTCACCATTCTTATAGTGTATAATTTTCACAAGTGTTTTACACATATCCATATATGATTTAGTAATCTACTATTGTATCTTTCATTGCTCTTTGCATAATAAAAGGCATATAACAGGTACTTAATAAATATTTTGAAAATGAAATGAAGGCCTCTCAAAGACACCAGAACGTGGAAAGGTAGCCGTTATCCCCTGAGCTGACCACATTTAATTCCTAGAGAAGATAACTGTTTAGCTCTTCCCATAGCACAACTTCGTCCTGTGGCTCCCTTCCTTTCACCAGAGCCATGATATGGGGGCAGCCCTGTGGGCATAAACTTACCATATATTCCGATGATCAATCAAAGTTCTTTGACAGCCACTACTTATTGAGCATCTAGTGTATGCAAAGCACTTATGCAGTTATTATTTTATTTAATTGTTATAGTGGCTCAATGAGGTAGGTACTATTATTATCTCCATTTTATAGATGAAGAAATAGAGGTTTGCATAGGTTAAGAGACTTGTCCAAATGTCACACAGCTAGTATGCAATGGATGCAGGATTCAAATGCAAGTATGTCTGACTCCAGAACCCAAGCACTTGACCATTCTATTGTGTTGTGTTCTATAGAACTGTGAAGTAGTGCTCATGTATTAATGATGACTTCAATTTTGCATTTTTAGGAGCTATATTTATTGGCAGTACGTCACAAGGAACTGTTGTTATACCTTGGGGACATGCATTTGATGGCCCAGGGGAAATAATATTCAGGGTGTAGACCAGGTTTCTAAATTCCAATTCAGTTTAAGAGATAGTTCATTCAGTTTTATAGTATTTCCTAAATTAGAAAACATAAGGATGAGATCCCTGAAAATTGAAAGTCTATGTGTTACAGTCTCTTGAAGGTAGAGACAATCTCACGTTTTCAAATTTCCCAAGATTATATTTCTTAGTGGTCATATCATAATCCGTTTTCCAAACCCATGCATTTTTTTCTTGCCAAGGCCTTGAGAGCACTGTTCTTACAGTGTATAGTAATGAATGACCGAAAGTCATATCGAGTCTTAAAGATGAACCAGAGTCATAAAGAGAAAATTAAATTATGTTCATTTTATTTTGGTAGATTTTCATCAGAAAAAAATAAGCAAAAAATGGTTTCTAGTAGTTCATTTCTAAAAACAGGGTAGAGTAAATCCAGAAACTCTGCAGAGAAAGCATAATGTGGACATTTTGTGGAGGAAAATGAGAAATACTTGCCGTATACACAAACATTTAGCCATCTGTTTCTTTATGTATCTTTTATTTTCCAGTTTTAGTTCTGCTCCACTAAATCAAATTCAGAACTAATTCTCTTAATTTAGAGAGGAGGAATTTGTGGCCTAAGAGGCAAATTCTGATGATACTACTGGTCATCACAGCTTGCAGCCCAAAGAGTATTTTTCCCTCCTGGTGAGCAGCTATGACTATCTCATAGAGAGTAGAGGCTTTTAAGAATTCACGATTAGAGCATTTTGGAAACTTTAAGCTAATCAGAAGGCGGTAGGTGATAACACTCTAAAGCCTAAGTGAATCTCTTAGGATAAGAGCCAAATAACATATATCAAAACCTATTGAACATGTCACCCTTTATCTCCCTCTCCCTCTTACCCATCCATTCTCCCTTCCTCGCTTTCTCTGTTTCTTTCTATGTGTCTCGATTTGAGCCCTTTCTAGGTCTTCCTCTGTTTTACACTTTTTTTGCCTCCCACTTCCTTTTTCTCTTTTTCTCCATTTTTATTTCTCTGTATATATTCCTTTTTTCTTTTTCTTTCCCACCTTTCCCTCTCTCTTCCTTGTGTTCCATCCCTTAGAGTTCTTCCCTCCATTCCCCATGAATTAACCATCATATCATATCAAATACATTAAATTTATTAAATATATTTATTAAAATTAATAAATGTGCATCAAGCAGCAAGTAGGTTGTATTTATTACTGTAAAGGGGCAAATCATTAAGGTTAATCCCAATTGAGTAACACTGTACATATAGTTTACAATTGAAAATATTTTTCGAGTCACAGCCCTCACCAAAATAAGGTTCCCTTGCTTCTTCCTTAACCATAATTATATCTTCTGTCATTCCTCTCTACCTTAGATTTGATAAATAGTCAACATTTTTTTGCATTTTGTTTTGTGCTCATCATTTTTTGAATTTTGGGAAGCTAAAATTGCTACTTAATGAGAAAGAGAGGTTATGGATAATTTTTCATATGTGGGTTTAGGATTCTAATACTCCAAGTTTCTGGGGTTCAAACATGTCACATGTATGTATATTCTGTTCCAGAAGCTCTAACAGGGAATGACAGAATATGGAATTTCATGATGGTTGAAACCCCTCATGAAGAAACTGTTTTTTATTTTAGATTAATGCATGTTTGGTTTGCTTCTCTTTGCCTGTCCAAACAGGGATTTTTAATTTTGGTTTTAATTACTTCCTTGTCCTGAAAAATGATTGCATGCAATATGAAGCCCCTCTCAGTTTGGTAACTTTCTACTGGTTAACCGATAAAGGTCATCAGTGTTTTAGAAGGAGAATGAATGAGTGAGTGAATGGCTAAACAGATTCACTTAACTCATTTTTGTTGCACGCTATATTGTTTATGATGAGCCTTGTAATATCTAAGGTTTCGCCTCTTTTCAGCTGTATTTTTTTCTTTTTTTCATAGTTTCCAGGCACTGTCACAAACCCTTTGATTCTTTGAAAGATGAATTCTTAATTTCTTTCTTAAAATGTTCATTTTCATTAAAGTACTATTTAACATTAGATATTAACTTTGACAGATGTTAATGCTGCTTCTCAATTAGGTGAAGTGTATTCCTGGGAAGGTGCCAATTTGAATTGAACATGTTTGAATTTGGTATGTGAACTAAAATATTGTTTAAACCTTGCTCATCCATCATATGGGTGATGGAGCAACTGACTAGTTTTGTATGTAAGTGTTTTGTTTTGGGTTTTTTTTTTCCTAGCAATATTTAAACATTAGAAAATGGCTTCCTATTCTAGCAAAGAGAAATTCATATGAATTTACTACAAGATCCTCTTGTCAGTTCCTTAGACTGCCTAGAATTTAAATTGGCAGACATTACTATGGTATAAAATGCTTTCCATGGACAATATTAATATTTTAAAATCCTTTTTACTCCTGAAGATTTCCATTAGACAGGAAGTCTAGCTCTGTTTATCCTTTGGCTACTAATGAATGCTATTGAATTATTGTTTATCATCTTTAGGCAGAGGCACTGCAGGTATGAGATCAGAATAGCCAAGTAAGGCAAGCATTTAATTTTAAAATTTAAAAAATAATCCATTGAAATATGACAACTAAAGTGTAGATACTAGACTTGAGTCAGAAAATCTGGGTTGTATTTCCACCTCTGTCACTAACTTAGCTGGGTCACCTTGAGCAAGTCACTGTCCAACTCTGGTCTATAGTAAGCTCTCTAAAGGCCCAACTTCAACATTGCAAATTCTATATACTAAAGAAAACTTGGTTGAGAAAAGCTGAATCCTCTTGTTTATCAGCTATCCATACCAGCCTGGCTGCTCTGAGGTCAATCTACAGCTGCATTTTCATCTTTTTATAATCCCTTAAATCCTTGCTAGGCTTTCATTGCTAGTTTGTTTCCCTAGGAATTTACATTTAGAGACATTGAGGACTTCCTACCTTTGGAATTTTTCTGTGCTCATAAGTTTCATGTGTTACTTAGAGTTGGGATGAAAAATGCAAGAATCAAAAGTCTTAGTTTGGGCCAGGCGCGGTGGCTCACGCCTGTAATCCTAGCACTCTGGGAGGCCGAGGGGGGTGGATCATTTGAGCTCAGGAGTTCGAGACCAGCCTGAGCAAGAGCGAAACCCCGTCTCTACTAAAAATACAAAGAAATTAATCGGACAACTAAAAATATATAGAAAAAATTAGCCGGGCATGGTGGCACATGCCTGTAGTCCCAGCTA
>NW_012134303.1:6941907-7000887 GCF_000956105.1 Propithecus coquereli | reverse complement strand
GCCTGTAGTCCCAGCTACTCGGGAGGCTGAGGCAGAAGGATCGCTTCGGTCCAAGAGTTTGAGGTTGCTGTGAGCTAGGCTGATGCCACGGCACTCTAGCCCGGGCAACAGAGTGAGACTCTGTCTCCAAAATAAAAAAAATAAAAATAAAAAAAAGTCTTAGTTTGAATGTTTCTGCAAAACCAGACTATTTCCATCATGACTCATATACCTTTACTATTTCAGAGCTTTGAATCAATACGTTTGAATCTTGGCATGGTGAGGCATCGTTGTCATTTTCTCCCATTAACTGTGCTAACATTTTTCCCACGTACTCCTTGTTCTAAACGTTCTTTTTTTTTTTAAGCCTAGAATGATTGAACAACAAGGCTCCATATCACGAGAAAAGCTTGCTAGCCAGATCCTCAGTTACATTTTAGGTATTTGAAAATTTCATTGATTTGAAATAGTTTGAATTGTACTGAGCTAAAATTTACCTTTTTTTGGTCTGCTAGGAAATAAAGTAAACAAAATAACTTGCCTCAAAGTGTTGAAAAACTAACTGCATAATGAATAACTTCAGCATGTATAATTTTTTAAATGAAAAATCTAGAGCTAGATACGAAAAGCACTTTATTAAAGGAGGCCTAGCACTATCATCAAAAGAGCAGACAATAATAAGCATTGGTGAAGATGTGGAGAAATTGGAACCCTCATATATTGCTGGTGGGAATGTAGAATTGTGCAGCCATTCTAAGAAATTGTTGATTCCTCAAAAGGTTAAAGATAGACTTACTTTTAAGACTCATCAATTCTACTCCTAGGTATCTACCCAAGAGAAGTGAAAACATATGTCCACATTAGAACTCATGTGTGAATGTTCATAGCAGCATTATTCATAATAGCCAAAAAGTGGAAATAGTCCAAATGTCCATCAGTCCATGAATGGGTAAAAAAATGTGGTATATCCATACAATGAAATATTATTAGGCAATAAAAAGGATGAATTACTGATACATGACATAACATAGACGAAACCTCAAAAACATTATGATAAGTGAAAGAAGACAGACACAAAAGACAATATATTGTATGATTTCAGTTACATGAAATGTCTAGAATAGGCAAAACCATAGAAACGAAAATTAGACTAGTGGTTGCCAGGAACTGGGAGGGTGACTCCACAGTGACTGCTAATAGATATGGGGTTTCTTTCGGGGGTGAAGAAAATGTTCTAATATTGAGTAATGGTGATGGTTGCACAACTCTGTGAATATACTAAAAACCACTGAACTGTATGCTTTAAAAGAGTGAATTTTGTGGTGTATGAATTATATCTCAGTAAAATTGTTATAGATAAAAAACATTAGTGACTGTATTACTATAACTATTTGAAATTATAAAAATGTATTTAAATTACATTTTATGCCAGGGGCTAGGGGGAAGTGGGAATGGGGAGTTAGTATTTAATGAGTTTCAATTTGTGAAGATGAAAAAGTTCTGGAGATGGATGGTGGTGATGGACACACTACAATATAAATATACTTAATCCTATAGAACTATATACTTAAAAATGGTTAAAATAGTGAATTTCATATTTTGTATATTAAACAATAAAAATCCATAACCCTAAAACATTACATTTTATATTATTCTAATGAATAAGTGTCCCTTTCTTCTCTTTTTCTTCTTTTTAACAGGAAAACCAAAAATGTGATTGGCCTTTTGTTTTTTATGCATGGGATTCTTCTGGTCTATGTTTTAGAATTTCTCTCTAGTGTGTCTGTGTGTGTGTATGTGTGTGCATGTGTGTGTGTGTGTGTGTTGAGGGGGAGGTTATATAAACACACATGTCTTTACCTTGGCTTTGGATTAGAACTTGAAAATATTTTTTAAAACTTTATTTGCTAGTAGGAAAATAAAGGAAGCCAAACCATAAGAAATTTATGTTGTTAAATTATAAAATAGTGAAATGCTATTCTCATAGTATGAATTATCACAGATTTCCTGATTGTCTTTGGTTAATCTGGGTTCCTTGAATGGAAAAAAAATTTATACTTTATAAATACATAACATCTCTATATCTTCCTATAAGTATTTTCCTTTGTATAGCAAGATAGAATGAGCACCAAATGTATTGCAAATACAAATACAATGGATAAGTTTCAGAATGCAAAGGAAGGGATGGGAAAATGAAAAAGAAAATTCAGCAATGAGAAAGTCACTGAAAAAGGAATTAAATTCTTTCCAAAGACCACAGAACTTTGTTATGACCCAAGAAGTTTCTAGGGTCTGAGTTTGTAACCTTTAAGGATTGATTTGTGAAAACATTTTCTAAGCCTGGCTGCTATCTAGGACATTTGAAGATGGATGTCACGAATGCCAGTAGTGCCATTAATATGGTGGGCAATCAGAGGTGTTTGTTTTTCTCAATCAGGAAGTGTTTTTTTTTAGTACAAGGAACACACAGTGAGTGTGTGTGTGTGTGTCTGTGTGTGTCTGTGTGTGTGTATGTTTTCTGTCTGTTCTGTTGCAGGAAGAATTACGGTCTTCCAACATTCTACAGTGGGGTTTTTCTAGAGTTTGGCACTGTGCTATACTACACTTGATTACAGGATCCAATCAGAGTTGATGTACTCAGAAATCCATTGATGTGATTAATGGTCTCCTAGATTAACCCAATTTCCTGTAGTTTCACAATTTTTTAGTCATATCTTGAATTATCCTTTATAAGGGCCCTATAATCCTTGTATTTTTACTCTATAATTTGGCTCATTATTTTCATTTTCTTTGATTTTGTCTTTTGCTTCAAGAAAAGAAATTTTGATCTTTCTTTGAACTCTTTGAGTGCTGTTCTATGATGACCGGCCAACCTAGTATAATTTTTTTTTTTTTACAATATAATATCACATACACTCATAATTTATTTATTTTTTACTGCCACTAGCACTAGATCCAGAAGTCTTCCCACAAGTTTCCACTAGTCTGGTTTTTATTCTCCTCAAAAGTAAAATAAAATATTGTCAGATTGTACAAGTTAACAGGGAAAGACATCAGGAAATGGCTATACAGAAAATATAATTGATCATTCACTCTTTACAATTGAAGTGGTCGCAAGATTGGCTAACAGACACAATCTATTAAATGAAAGAAATGATGACTTCTAAAATCTTTGGGGCTTTGAATACATTTGAAGATTATTGGCACCTTTGACTTACTGATTCTTTTTGAATCTCCTACCTTTTTCAAATGATTGTCTGCATTTGAAATTAGGAACTTTCATATCCAGTGATTGCTTTAATATGTGCTTTGTTTTCAACAGTGCCCTTAAAGATAGCCGTTTCCCCCCAATGACAAGGGATGAGCTGCCGCGACTTTTCTGCTCAGTGTCTCTGCTCACTAACTTTGAAGATGTCTGTGATTATTTGGACTGGGAGGTAAGACTGTAGAAAAAATTTTAAAAACAATAAAGGTAACTCCTGAGTAGACGTTAAAAATTAAGTCCAGAAAATAAATTTTTCAACTCATGCTGTATTGTAATGGAGGTCAAGAGTAGCACAGATAAATAAACCTCACAGTTGAACAATGAGATATGGGTAAAAGAGTTTTTTTTTTGTTTTGTTTTTTGTCCAGGCTAGAGTGCCGTGGCTTCATCCTCGCTCACAGCAACCTCAAACTCCTGGGCTCAAGTGATCCTCCTGCCTCAGCCTCCCGAGTAGCTGGAACTACAGGCATGCGCCACCATGCCCGGCTAATTTTTTCTATATTTTTAGTTGTCCCATTAATTTCTTTCTATTTTTAGTAGAGACGGGGTCTCGCTCTTGCTCAGGCTGGTTTCGAACTCCTGAGCTCAAACAATCCGCCTGCCTCGGCCTCCCAGAGAGCTAGGATTACAGGCGTGAGCCACCGTGCCCAGCCTAAAAGAGTTTTTTAAAGGACAAAATGCCATGTGCTGTTATAATCCCCAAACTGAATTTGCTTTTCATTTTTATCCTGCACCTTATAAAAGCTGTTAATAAGTAGTAGGAAGGACTGACTGAAATTTATTTCTCCTCTTATTTCCATTCCAGTGCATTCTAATATAACTGCCACCAAGCAATTAGGTGGTCAAAGGATACATCTCAGACACAAGAGGCAAGAGTGAGTTAGGATAATATACCATTTGGGGGGAATCAGCTCATAATAATAACAGGGTGTTGATTAACTGGAGTTAAATAATGCTAATTCATCCTTGGCTACCTTAATGTAGCCAAACATTGTTAAACACACTAACAAATAATATTAAGGTTCTATCTAGGGTATCTGTGTGCATTGTCATTTCAGAGTAACTTATATTGATCATATTTTTATTTTTCTTTAATATGTGGGATTGGTTTGTTAATGAAGTTCAAAGGTTCTCACCATGATTTGGTTTGGTGGTTTGGAGGATAGTTGAGTATAGGTCTATGTCTATGGGTCTTTGAAATTTTACACACAAACATGCCCATATTACTGAATGCCTATTGTTTTCCAGGCACTGTGCTACATGTACAAAAGTGGTAAGATTTGGTCCCTGCCATAAAGCATCTTATAGTCTAGTAGCAGAGAGAAAATGTGTATATGAAGTATGAAGAAACAAGTGCTATGAGAATGAAACAATGGGAATTCAGTGATATGCACAGTATATATAAATGGATAGTGCTGATCCTAGCAAAGTTAGAATGTGTAAAACCTTTTGTACAATTGAAATTTTCCACTTGATTGTTTTCTACAAGTTTGGTCCTATTGATTTTTCTTAAAGAGACGTCTACCAACCTTATGGAAATGTTCCCCAGTACTTTATTTTTAAATGGTCCCAAATCATGTCCCCTACTTATTAACATATATTACTGTTTTAAGGTTGCTGCTTCCTCTTCTTTAGCCAGAATTTTATTTCTGCTTTCTGCATTGTAGGGTGTTATATGCGTAGTGGTGGGGAGGGGGTGGGGAGTGCAAGTGATTATGGGAGAAAAGCCTGAGATCTAGGGGACGACTGAGCTACAAGAAGACTTCTACCCTTACTTGTAGCCACTGAGTTGGAAACATAGTTCTGGCATGTGTGTATCTGTGTGTGTGTCACATACATGAATATATAAACGTGTATATGCATGTGTTTTGGGGGGAGGAAAAATGGGAGAATCCAACAGCTGTTATAAGTATGGGTAAGCACAGAGTACACCATCATCTTCTTTAGCCCACTTCCAGCACTATCTACAGCTAAAATTAACCTTGATATTATTGGGCTCTTATGTTCATGAGATGTATCAGCTTTCTGTTAAGAGGGTGGGAAGTAAAGCCCTGAAGAATTAGTACTGTGTACTCATTCAGGGTGTATTTATCCTCTTTGGTCACCATCTGCCAGCTTGAATTTCTAGAAGATTCTACATTGCTTCTATTTGGTATTGTGTGTTTACTATATTCCTTAGGGTTTAAATATTGGTGTCTATTAAGTGATGCTTTCCTGTTGAAACAAAAAATACATATATTTCATTCTCAGCAGCCAAGTTTTGAGGAAAGAAAGAAAAAAATACATATATTTTTTGTATTTCAATATATAAGTATTTGAAAGTGAATTAGGTACTGCCAGAATGGCTATGCTAAGAGGAAAAAGCAGTCCTTTTCAGTTAGTTCATCATCGTTTCAAGTATTTAGCATAAGAGAAATTTGTTCCCAACGAATAAGGGTGAAAATTACATTTTCAAGTACAAGAATATGATTTGGTCTTAAAAAATAGTCAGTGATTGAAAATGGAATGGTATTATTGTATGAATGATATTCTAAGGGTTATCCTTCATAATTCTGAAAACACATTGTTACTTTAAACACAGATGCCAAAGTAGAATTAAAGGCATTTTTAAAAATTATATATTGATGCAATTCCACTCCTAGGTATATACCCCAAAGAATTGAAAACAGGTGTTAAAACAAAAACTTGTATGTGAATGTTCATTGCAGCATTATTCACAATAGCCAAAAGGTGGAAACAATCCAAATGTTTATCAACAGATGAATGGGTAAACAGAACGTGGAATATTCATACAATTGAATATTATTCAGCCATAAAAAGAAATGATACATACTACAATGTACATGAATGAACCTTGAAAACATTATGCTAAGTGACAGAAACCAAACACAAAAGGCCACATATTGTATGATTCCATTGAAACGAAACATCCAGAATGGGCAAACCTATATAGAGATAGAAAGCAGATTAGTGGTTGCCAGGGGTTGGGGAGAGGGGTGAATGGGAAGTGACTGCTTAATGGGTACAGGGTTTCCATGTGGACTGATGAAAAAGTTCTGGAACAAGATAGTGGTGGTGGTTGCACAACATTGTGAATGTATTTAATGCCACTGAATTGTACACTTTAAAATTATTAAAATGACAAATTTTATGTTATGTGTATTTTACTACAATAAAAATGGGAAATAAACTTTATATATATATAGACACTGACTGTCCATGATAGTAATTTTCATTTATTGAAGAAATTTTTAAAAGTTAAAAAAGTATAGAGAAAGAAATGCAAGTCATTCATAATTACACCATTCTGAGATAACTGCTGTTAACATTTTGAAATATTTCTTTCCATTCTCTGTCCATGTCTTTGTATGTATCTATAAATCTGTATATTTGGTTATGTAACTGGGATCATATTGAATATACGATCACTATTTAAAAGATTACTGGGAAGTCTTTTCTCTTTGTAAGTTAATTATTTATATTGCAAATTTCCTTTTTGAGAAGTCAGTCTATATTATGAAAATATAGGCTTCACTTTGAGAAATTTCACACTGTCAAAGAGGTACAACTTTTATTCCAAGAATGAAATATCCTGTTCACCATAAGTATCTAATTTTAACCTGAAGTGCAAAGTCCTGTGTATGTTTATGCCACAGGGGAAAACAAGGAGATTACTACAGAATTTTAATAGAGAATTTTAAAGTCAAAGATAGATAATGAGTATGCTTTATAGAAGCAGAAGCCTCTAACACAGGGCTTTTCTGGTGGAAGTACAGTTTGAGAATTGAACTCCACTGATGAAGTGTGTTACTGCAGTAGAATTCCTAATTAAAGGGATGAAAAATGCCCAGATCAAAGCAAGAAGGAAGAGGGCAAAGTCTAGAAGTCCCAAAGCATAGAGGTAGGTAACTTCACTAACAAGAGAGACATCCCTGTGGTCATGAAGATGAGGGACATGACCAGTGGAATAGCTACCTGATTTTCAGATGATCAGGAAACAAATGAACTACCACAGGGCTGGCTACCATCTTACTGTCTTTTTCACCTAAGATTTGTAACTCAGTTGATTTGAGAACTCTCTTTTGGTAATATGTCTCTCATTTTATAATGGAAGTTAGTAGGAAAGTAGGATTTACTTCAGACTTTCTTTCAGGGGCTAGAGTGCTTCTGATTGATAATGTGAGAGGAATGTTTGATGAGTGGGATAAATGGTTTCATGTGTGGATGTAATTAATTTTAAGTCAATGTCAAATTGACAGAATAATCAATAATGCTTCCATGTTTTATATTTCCTCAAAATAGTAATTATAACATTTAAAATGAGTGTCTGTAGGTAGCTTCACAAGGAATCTGGGTAGTCACTAAAAACAACAAAACCATCCACGAAAGGCTGTAAAGATAAGTTGGAGCAGTGGCCCCACCCTCTTGAGAATTGCTGATCATTGCCCACATCATGATCTACTTCTACTGGCAGGTAGAAGAAGGATGAAGAGTGAATAATTTGGGAAAAATATTCATTAACTGATAAATTGGAATATCTACCTGCAAAGCTAAAATGGTTGTTAAATGAGGAAAATTGCTCCCCTAGGGAGAAACGAGACATGATATGCTTTGTGTTTGAACACAAAAACTCATCACCATTGTTCTCTGCTCTTCAGTTGACAGCATTATCTTAATTCTGAATGACAGGGTGATTGACAGACATGGTACTTTAGAAAGAAAGAAAAGCTCGCATACTGGAGCCCTCCAAAACGACATATAGCCTAGAACTTGTAGAGTTAAACTGTTTGGAAGCCCTGCTTCCTTTTAAAAAATCTGGAAGGATATAGAACCAATGACTTTACAATGACTGAGTTTGACTTGGGGGGTGGTGATTCTGGGTGTGTCACCTTATAGCTGCTCTTTTTCTGGATGATACAAATGAATAAGCATTTGTTTGTATTAGAACTTGTATAGGAAGTATGCTACCAGTGATTTTGTGGGAGCTAACGTAGCAATTTGCTTACAGAAGTCAAAATATTTTCTAAATTGTATTCAGGCATCTTTCACTTCTATGTTTCAGAGACAAGATCATTTGAAGGCATGAGGAAGAAATATTTTCTGTATTCTAAAGTAAATCCTCAGATCATATTTCAGTAGATTAATGACATTTTCACAAACCCTAAGTCACTTTTTCCTTTATCTAGCTCTCTGGATCACTGATATCTCACTCGTCTATACAGCTGCCACTTGGGCAATTCGCTGTGGTCCTAAGACAGACTGTTCCTTTTTAGCACACAGCACTTACATGGAATCAACCTATGCTGGGTGGGGCTGGCCAGCAAGATTCTTGTGTGATGCCAACAATCTGTCCCTGGACTATAAAGCTAGGACCCCAAGCCTTAGTCTTGCTCTGTCTCTAAAGTACCAAAGCATCTGTTATTGTTCATGAGCCTTGTTGGACTCCTGGTACTCAGAAAGCTGCTCTTCACTTTAAAAACAACCTCCAAAGTACACCTCTTGAGTGATCATAGCTCCATTTCTGATGTGTTTGGTTGCAGTTAATAATAGAGTGCTTTTGTAACAACCTTCATGAGAATAAACAGATGAGATGAATAAATTGGCTACCATCATTATCTCTCATATATTTTAGAAGTTAATGTTCTCCTTTAACCCTCACTCCCCCCTTTACTTTTTTTTTTTTAGCTCCTCTTAACATACTACTGAAAACAGAGTTCTCATTCACACACAGATGGTTAGCATGACTCAAAGTCACCAAGTGAAATGACTTCTAGTTGTATATGTTCTGTTCCCCGCTCCCCTTGGTTAGTTTTTCCCAGCTATGATATACACCATCTTTTTCCTCTCTTCTAACTTAAGGTTCCTGCCTTTTAAAAAATATGGGAGTCATGTATCCAAAAAATATTTTTTTATAGTATGTATTTTCCCAGGGACCTTGAGGTTTTGGTGTGCGATGTCACTGTCATTACGATAACTTAGTCTTTGTCTTGATGATCTACTTTAAATGTGGAGCATTGAGAAAGGAAGACTTCATTCAGGCTCCCTGGCCATGTAGCAAGAATTTGCTGTGCATCAACAAGTCAAGGTGTAAGAAACCTAGTGGGGAAGCAAGCCATACAGTGTAAAGTGACTTCTTACAAGGTGATTTAATACATAAAAATTTCCATTAGCTGTTGGTACCCATAGTGAAATGGGTTGCTTATTAGTCCATTCTCAGGACGCCTCAAGTTGCTTCCTGCGTTCTTCCCAGCATGTTGTTTGGTCAGGGGAGTAGGGGATGATCCTGCTTCTTCCCCCATAATCCACAAACTCTTCTTATCCCTTCTGTAGCAGTTATATTATAGTCTATTCTTTCATGTATGGTCTGTCTGTGTGTGTGTGTATACCCAACATTCAATAAAAAGAGTGCTGAATTTTGGGAATAAGGAGACTCGGGTTCTGTTCCTAACTGCCACTGCCCAGCTCTGTGACCTTTCTGGACCTCAGTTTCTTTAACCAGGAATGTGAAAAAGTTGGACTAGGTAATAGCTAAGATCTCTGTGGACTCTGACAGAATGTCTTTAACTGACTCCTTCCCCACCCCCCAACCTTTTTTTTTAAATGGCTTGTTTCATTTTACCTCCAGAGAATGAATCACCACCCTCTTAGAGGTCCTTAACTTTTAAAATGGCCATTACCAACTTAAAGGTAGACAACAAAAGTAAAAAATAACCTAATTAAAAAAATTGTACATTCTAAGTATAAAACTGGAGCCCTGCCGTGAAGGACTTATAGTCTAACTGGGATGGCAGGACACAGGCCTAAGTTGGTAAATAATTGGTAGACTGAGGGAAAGATGAGAGGTAGAGATCATATAGGAATTCACAGGAGGGAGTGATCATTAGGCAACTAAACTAGAATATAAGGCTTCATGACGGCAGGGATTTTTTGTGTTTTGTTACCTGCTATATCCCCAGCATCTAAAATAGCTTGGAGCATAATAGGCACTCAATAAATATTTGTTGAATTAAATTAAAAAATTGTACATTCTAGATTTTTTTTTCACAAAAAGAATTTACTTTAGGAAGAAAAATATTCTAAGCCAATAATGCCTCCATTTTATTACTATATCATTGTCTATTTTAAGTCAACATTATATATTTAAATCTAAATTAAGCAAATACATTAGGAAGTGATTATTCACTCTACAAATAGATATTTTGCTTTGCAGAGGGACTCACTATGGGGTTTATTGTTTTCCTCACAACTTTAAAATTAATTCATTTACATAAATTCAGCTCACATTTAATTTTTTAGGAACAAGTCTCTTTTTTATACTGAGTTAAACTGTATTGACTCAGGTACTAAATGTACTGTTCTAACTTGAATAAGATTTTTCTTAATTTCTTATCAGGCACACATTATTTCATATTAGATATGTTTGCCAAGAGGTGACTTCCCTCCCCTAACCTTTGTAAAGTAAACTAAGTCACATCTCTACATTTTGAGAAAATTTTATAACTTTAGTTTTCTTGCCTGTAAATTCACTCCCTCCTTTACTCCCTTTTTAAAAAAATGGTCAGAATGCATTTTTCTAACTTTTGATGAAAAGCAGGCTTTTTATTTAAAGGTTACCTGTGTTGCCTGAACTTTCCTTGGGAAGCTTTAGGATGTTCACTTTTTATGGAATGCTCATTATAATTAATCATTACAGAGAATTTGGTTTTTTCCCCTTAATTGCACTCCGAGCCGTCACTTGTTCCCTGCAAAATATTAGAGTAAGAACAGTTTCTTTCATTGCAAATGATACATAAACATGTTTGGCTTCATAGCTTTTCAAAGCACCTCTTCGTTAGCCATACTTTATTTAAAATCTTACTAAAAGTTCATGGGGCTGATTATTAGAGAGTTCAGGTATTTTAGAACTCTGTGTCAGCTATTAGTTAAAAAATGTTATCAGATTGTTCAGTGGGCTTTGTGAAATAAATTGGAAGGCTTATATTCCTGATAGACAAGATGTCTAAGTCTCCTACATGAATCAAAATTGGCACTAATTGGTTCTTTGGTAAGCTCTGCAAAAGCCAAGAATTGGCTCATGGAGACTGAACTAATTTCTAAGCTAAAGGTTACTAATTTACAGGTCATCTTTATTTTCTCCTTTATGCTTTTCTAAAGGGATTTTTTTTTGGTAATACATATGTACTATTTTTATAAATAGAAAAAAATGTGTACAGTTTTTAAGGTTCACAAAAGTAACTATTACTGAGCACACACACACCAAAAAAAGATGAATTGCAACAATGCTCTTTTTAGAATTTACAATTTGGCCAGATTTTGAAGGGATCATGTTAATTAGATGGGCACCTTCAGAACTTCAGACTTGCTTCTCAAATTGGTGGGTGGATTGAAGGGATGCAGAGTCACAGCTGTGGGGATTTGATGGGCATAGCTAGATAATATGTAGTCTAATTTGGGGGGGGAGTATCATGTTTGAGGAACATGGTTCATCAGGATCTGTACAAATCATTATCAACCTCTATGATTAAAATCTTAATTTTTCTTGCTCAAAGAAAAATTATTCAAGATGATAAACTTGGAGTAGGCTCAAGTTTGAAGTATTTTTCTCTTTTATGTTGGATTTGCTTTCACTAGGAAAAGGAAGAGTCACTGTTTTCAGAAGGCTGCACTGGGGTAGGGCAGAAGGTACTGTGGGGCAATAAGTACAAGAGTGGAATGGACTTCCCTGTGACTTTTACGCTTATAGGGGAAATGGCACATACGGTTTTCTCCTCCTAGGAATATAAGAAACACCAGATTCTGGGTCAGACCCATGGAATGTCCAATGCAGTGTTTGTTTCTGTCCATGATACTCAGGGCTGTTTTTTGAGCAGAGCATGAGTTTCTTCTGTGATACCATCCTCTAAAGGTTAGGGAGTGTGCCAAACATCCTGAGCTCCTCTCATTAGGAACAGAGTCCTTTCATTCAATTCAATGGGATTGGCATATTGAGCCTGGCAGGTCAATCTTATGTGAATGGCCAGTAACTGGCTGCTTTGTTAATTGCAAAGCATATTTTGCCAAATGATTTCATCCAAAAAGACATCTCGAATAACTTTCGATTCTTTGACCTCCTGATATTTTTTATATTATTCAGATGAACTCACTGAAAATGTGTGGAGTGAGCTATGTTACTAAAAGGAAACCCAGCATTTGGTTCTGAAAATGGGGAAGAGTGGGGCTGACTGTAGTATTTGCTAAGATAGGATGCCACCTGAAGCAAGTAGATTGGTTCTGTTAGCCAGGATGTGATCAGGGGAACATTTAGCTTTGAGGGTCAGGACTGTGGAGGTAATTGTGGACCCAAATGTTCAAAGGTTTATACGGAGCCTACTTGATCTACTTAGTCAGAGCACATTCATTTTATACTCATTTATGCTTTTAGCCAGCTGACGCTTTTTCATGTTTCAGTGTATTCAGATTGTTGGCTTGCTGATTAGGCTCACAAGTAAAAGTGAGACCCTTTTGTAGTGCTACTAGTAGATTACAGGACTAACACTTGCCTCATAGACAGACTAGGGCATATTAAGCTTTGATTATGCAATTTTGGGGAACATAATATGGGCCATGTATTATAATGGGGTGGGAGAAGATACTTTTTAAAAATGCTCTTGTGTTGAGGGTCACTGCATTAGAGGATAATAGTTTTAAATGAAGCTACATTTCTAACAAGGGGTCAGATAATGAGGATAAATGAAATCTGTAGACAGTCTCGAAGCTTCATTTTAGCCATTATTTATAATCTCTTCTCCTACCAAACCTTTTACTATGTAGCAAAATTGATTAATTTATGTGTATCTCTTCTCTGTGCCCACATGCTGTCTGATAGAGGAGTGAACAAATAGAGAAATGGACAAGAGAGGAAAGAGGATGGGGCTGAGGCCAGGTGGAGTTAGGGATGCATAATCCCCAAACTGGATAATCAACCCCTGAATAATCAAGATATATTTTAGGGTCCTAACATTAATCTTGATATTTAATCATTCTAAGCAATGTTAAAAACAAAAGATTGTATAATAGCATTAATAAAAATCACTTGCTATGGAATGGTTCAGAATAAATATGGCTTTCTTTTTAGCATGAAATAGGAATCTGTTGAACTGGTCTTAATGTTCTCTCAGCACACACAGATACAGCTCTGTTTAATTCCATATCCTCTTATCTATAAGTCCTACATTTAATTTACTACCATTCGAGTTGATTTATAGCCTTGCTTAGCAAAAGTACAGTCTTGATTAAAAGAATATTATCACAGCTGATGGGCCTTGAAAGCATTATTTTCCTTAGACTCTCTAATTTTGAAAATGACCTGCAGATTCCCATAAGGCTAGATTTGCAAGTCTCCAGTTTTTGCCCACCTGGCTGTACTTTGGACAGTGGTAGAATTAGTTGATGTAGTGTTCCCACATGCTGTCTCCTTATCCATCCTTAGAAACAGAATGTTACTGCAATAGAGTTGTAGAGCAGGTCTGCTTCAGGAAATCCCAGTTCCCTGGTTAGTTGATCTCTTATCTAGCTTACAACTGCAGCTATATCCTTTATCTCTTGGGATGCTGCTGGGCCGAAGGATTCTCCAATCTGTGTAAGGGAGGATTCAATTATTATGCACGAGGGTTACATTTTGGAGTTGCAGCTGTGACAGATGCCTCCCTCAAACAATATGGAATTAGTTTTGGTGCTTGTTTCATTGGAGATGACTTAATTTGCAAAGCCGGTGATTTCCACAGGTCAGCCACAATCGGTCATTCTCTACGGCAGGCCGTTTTCCACTCTCCTGTTCTGATTGTGCAGTATGATTATTTGGTGGCATCTGTGGTTCTAGGAGTACAGAAAATGTTTTTGCTCAACAGGTGACAAAAAGCTATTATGCTTTGATTCTGTTAAAAACATTATTACCATTCTTCTGATTCTAATAGTTGAAAAAAATGAGTCACTGTGGTTTTGGCTTTATAGCTTTGTGAAGAATATTTTTGACCTATGAAAAAAGTTATTTCTCACAAAGGATTTACTTTGTAAGCACCATACATGCAGTTCAACTTACAAGGGCTTTCAATTGTTCAGAATCGTAGGAACCCAGAAAATAATTAAAAGTTGTAAATGTGGTACTAAATCAGAATGGGAGAATTTTGATGTTTTTTCTTATCGAATTTGATGGTGGGGACTTGTCAAAATGCAAAAGTAAATAAAGCAATCTTGTAATTTTTATTTTGGTTAATATGTCTTTTCTATCCCTCCCACACAGAGCTTTATTGAGATATCATTCATATACCATACAATTAATCTTAACCTTTTTTTACTTGTCAGAAATTTTTAAACCCTAGTAATTTAACATTTTTGTTGAAGAACATAGAATGCACCCCTATGAAGAAAGGATGTACATGTCTAGATTAGCCCCCCATTTGCCTAAATCACTTTTCCCCCCAATACATAGCCAGTTTTTCAGAGCTAGAATGGTTATGAGAGGTTATCTAGTTAAACCAGAATAAAAAGCACCTGAGGAGTTGTTCTTTTTCAAACTATACTTGTTGAAGCATGAAACCTCCCAAATTTCTGATAAACTTTGCAGCCCCCATCGCCACTCCATGCCATTTAAATATCACTGATTTCGTCTCACACTCTCATCTCACAGATAGGGAGACATTCTTCCTCTTGCAATTTTAACTAGACACCTTAATAAACACCAAAATTCTTTTCAATTTTAACACAACAGATTTTTGATAAATAGAGTTAAAGATTTAAAATTCACTTCATTGAATGATGGAGCATAAATTACTTATGCTGTATATTTTTAAAAACAAATTATGAGGCCAGGCGCAGTGGCTCACACCTATAACCCCAGCACTCTGGGAGGCCGAGGCGGGTGGATCACTCAAGGTCAGGAGTTCAAGACCAGCCTGAGCAAGAGTGAGACCCCCGTCTCTACTAAAAAAATAGAAAGAAATGATCTGGACAACTAAAAATATAGAGAGAGAAAAAATTAGCCGGGCATGGTGGCACATGCCTGTAGTCCCAGCTACTCGGGAGGCGAAGGCAGGAGGATCTCTTGAGCCCAGGAGTTTGAGGTTGCTGTGAGCTAGGCTGACGCCACGGCACTCACTCTAGCCCGGGCAACAAAGCGAGACTGTCTCAAAAAAAAAAAAAACAACAACAACAAAAAAAAACAAATTATGAAGAGTCTGATATTGTCAAAGGAAAAAAAATTTCAAAGTCACCGATCAGGAAGTTGGTATACAGAAAATGTTGCAAATTTGTCACTGTCTCAGTACTGTGTCAGGCACTGGGGAGATTAGTAGATGTCCTTTATCCTGGAAATGCCTGATAGCTAAGCACTCATATTTCTTCTCAGCTGTCCACAGTCATTTCCCACAGGGTATGGGAAGCCTTATTGTGTTAGTTTTTAAACAGCTGCCCTGGTTGCATTTTTAGCAGAAGGAGATTCATAAGAATACTGATATTAAAGAGATAGAAGAAATAGCCACAGAGATATGCTTTAATAAAACACATAAACTGCTCAGAAGATCTGATAGGCTCTAACGGATGGACGTGTGAAGACCTGGGGAAAGAATGAAATGGATTTCCCAGAGGACTTTTTATTCCCTGAAATATTGGAAAATTTTAGACTATGGGCAGAAGAAGTGAAAGAGGTTTTCATTGACCCCTTTTCCTCTTCTAGACCTTTCCATCTATACAGATGGAAAGAATAAAGGTCTATGACTTCACTCACTTGCTCTTAAAAGAAGCCTCTGTCCTGGGCAATAATGCTTACCTGGTCATGCATCTTCCCTCCAGTACCTTGGACAACGTGATCCTCCACTTGGGAACCACTGATCAGAGGCAATCACACACTTAGGAGAACAGAATGCAGTTGTTATGCTTTTGAAATTTTGTTGTTATCATCAGTGTTTATAAAGAAGTTAAGAACTTTTAATGATCTTTAGATCTGCACACTATTCTATGTGAGATATGAGGGGGAAAGACAGATTCCTTTTAATTGTACGCTAATCAAAGGAAAAGCACAGTATTTTTTTAATTAGTAATAAACTGCCCACGCTTACTTAGAAGAGTGCCATTTTAAGGGCATTATCACAAGTTTGTTTCACATAAAAGAAAAAAATAGTTGCAGTGGTATTTTGGCTAGTATATAGAGAAACTGTGCAAAAATGCCCTGCCCCAAAGTGATTTGAAATCTTTATTGCTCTTAAATTGAACAGTGCTGTGTGAGGGCAATGGTGTATATGGACAATGAGTGGTTGCAACTGGCCCATTCTAAGCCATAATACATTTTTTACCATCTGTGCTGGATGATGATGTAGGATCTGGTTGTTTTCATTATTTTTTGTTTCAGTCTTTCTTATCCGACTGTGTCTGCTTACCTGCATATAATCCAAGGCTTTAAAGAGACTACACAGTTTGGGAGGGGTTGAGCACTGGAATTTTTGGAACTTAATCCAAAGTAGTGAGTGTGCCTGCAAAGCAGGATGGTTGTTTGCTCTCTCTTTGAAGTCAATTCCCTTTGTCTCATTCCTTGTTGTCATGACCCACAGTTCGTGAGAGTGGGGGCAGAATTCTTGCCATCAACTGTCTTGTTTTACACACAGCCCCAGAATGGTTGTTCCTGTTTTCCAAAACAGAATAGCATAACCCAGTGCATGTTGGGTACATGCACGTCCATATTTTCAGTCTCTGTGGCCATAATAATAGCCTTCAAATCCAAAGTCAAAGCTTTGGAAAGAGAAAACTGATATACCCTCCTAAAAACAAGGGGAAAGGAAGAACTACATTCTCTTGAAAGTTAAAATATAACCTTTTCTTTCTGATTCTATCAAGAAGACTGTACTAATAAAACTGCCAATTTCTTTCAGGTGGGTGTACATGGCATTAGAATAGAATTCATCAATGAAAAAGGATCAAAACGCACCGCCACCTACCTACCGGAGGTTGCAAAGGAGCAAGGTCATTGTACTTTATTTCATATGATCTGGTGAAGAATTTAGACAAATATACAAATTGAAATGCGATATCTGACCTTGCAGTTTTATGTCTGATAATTGATCAATGTCAAATTGTAAGAAATGACTCTTCCATTACTGCCACTGCAATGTCTGTATCAAATCAGTAAACTACTCACACAGAAGTTGAATCCCTGCACTCAAGTTTGACAGCACAAACGCGTAAATGTGTGCTCTTAAAAAAAGCAAAGATTTGTCAAAGTTGAGTTTTATTTTAGGCAACAATTTACTACTAATTTGAAATACCATTTTCCTATATTCCATTGTGCCGTAGATCGTGGCGTGAACAAGCCTTTTGTTTGACAGTCAGCCACATAGTTCGTTGTCATTGTCAGTATCAAATGTTTCATTCTTAGTTGGTTGCCATTACTCATTCTGCTAATATTAAGATTGTAGGTTTCCCTTTAAGATTGGGAGCATTGAAAATACATGAAGCATTAGTGTTTTATATGCTTGGTCTACACTTCCTGATGAACAAATATTTTCCTGTTTTGCAGATATTGCACAGACTTTTATGAACCAACCCTATAGCCAACAAAATAACTTTTCACTCTGTAGTATTTTGTCTTTTCTAGCCACTACCAAATTTTAGTTTCATTGAAATGAATATATCTTTTATCTTATGGAGCTTTTCTTCTCATCAGAAAGCATTTGTAATTTGATTTTCCCATGTTTGTTCATATAAATGTGGATACATAACAGCAAAATTTAATGTCATTAAACCCCCAAACAAGAAAGTCTTTTAAGGCAGTTATCTAAAGATTTATTTGGGTTGCTTTAGAAACTGTCTTAATCCTGCAGTATCAGTGACTTCATAAAGCACACATAAAAGATAGATGGCTTCAGATATTAGTATACCATCTGTGTCAGAACCAATAAAAATGCCCTCGAATATCGCACACAAATGTACTTGATTGATTACAGACTATACCACTAGGAACAGCAATTACCATAAAGTAGAGTTGGAGTCCTAAATACTATTGAGTTGGCACCATGACATTTAGGCTTTTCCCTCCCTTTTAAAGATGTCACTGTTAGAGTACCATGGTTACAGTTTGTTACAGAGTCATGACTGAGCACTTTCTGCCAGCCTCGTAGATTCTTTGCCTTTGAATGTGGTTGAGATAAATAAGCCAATGTTGTTAGACATTATGGATAGCTAGAATTTAAGGTGTGTGGTGATGAACCTGCTTTTGTATAGGATGAAATCTTATCTTAGCTCTTCTGTGTGATTGTTTTTAAGATCAAAAGAGTTGATGGCATTTGGTGACAGTGATAGCTGACCTCTGCAAGGTCATTTTGTATTTAACCAAAGGTGCGTTATGTGTGCTTGACTGATATTTTATCTGGTCTGCTCTCCACAGGATGGGACCATATTCAGACCATAGACTCCTTATTGAGGAAAGGAGGATACAAAGCTCCGATTACTAATGAATTCAGGAAAACCATAAAACTGACCAGGTACAGAAGGTGTTTTCTAGCACAAGGCTAACCAGTACATTTCAGTGCGTATACCTATAACCCTTTGATTTCTTTGGTCTATCTAACTACACTTGCTTCTCTTTTCTGAAACAGAGTGGAAATGAATGGCAGGGCCATACTGAGGGTGGATACGATGGAACTCTGCTTGGCAGTAAAGCTTGTATGATATATGAGGCCATCCTTCCCATCTTTAGCTCTGTGTGATTACTCTGGCTTTGAACGAGCAAGCCCGTGGAGACTTTAGACTACGTTATTGGAGAAAGTACCTCAATTAGCTATTGGCTAGCTTTTGACCTTCCTTAGCATAACCCCAGGATTCTGATAAGCAGTCCTCAAATTTGAATTTAACCTTAGAATTTTGGCAGTAATAAGAAGTCTACCATGAAAGCTTACTGAAAAACACAACTGAGCTAAACTCAAATGCTAAATAAATTTCAGCATGGGAAAATAGGGATACTTATTTAAAAAGGAAAGATATCAAATATTTTGGGAAAACAGGTTGCTGTTTCCATTTATTTCAATTCCACAAAACCACATTGAAGGCCTATAGTCTAAAAATGAACTATTCTCAGCTCCGAGGAGTTACAAATTTGAAAATGCTTCCATCGCTGCTCTCCCTGAGTTCACAGTTGAAAAAAAAAAGAAAGGAATATGCAAAAATAATTATTAATCTAAGGCAGAATATGATGGATGATGTAAGATCATAAAATAGGGAAAGAGGAGTTCCAGGAGCGGGGTGGGAGATAACGGAAGGTTTCAAAGAGAAGGTCAGTTTGGAGCTGGGCTTGAAGAATAGATAGAATATGTGACAGGTGGAGAGTGGGGGAGGAAAGGGATTCCCTCAAAGAGGACCTTATGAGTCAAGGCATGTAGGTGGCGAGATACAGAGCAAGTTCTGAGGAATGCAAAATAGTCTGATTTGGCTGGTCTTTCAGTGTACATAGGGAAGGTGGTCATTAGAGGAAAATATACCCCCAAAGCTATAATAGGTTGGGTCAGATCACTGAAGGTCTTAAGTTCCAGACTAAGACATTTGGACCTGGTTCTATAGGCAATTGGTAGCCATTGCAGGATTTTAAGCAGATCAACTTGGGGAGGTGTAAGAATGGAATTAGGAGAAGGAAAATGAGCTAGGAAACATTGAGAATCTAAGAATCTATGGCAGCAATCCAAAGAAGTGCAATGGAGGCCTTAACTAGATCTGCGACAGTGGGATGGGAAGAAAGATGGGGACAGATAAGAAAATGTTGTGGAAGAAGTGAAAGGATTTAGTCATCATTTAGAAGTAAGGAAGTTAAAGCTTTAATCTAGATAAAGGGACCCAGGTCATCCCTTTAAATAAGGTAGGGACCACAGGAGGAGACTGTTAGGTTTATGCATTGATTCTGGATTTGAAATGCTTCCTGGGATATCTATATGGAAATGTCTAGTCGGGGTGGGGAACCTGCGGCCTTGGGGCCACACGTGGCCTTCTGGATCCTTGAGTGCAGCCTTTTGACTGAATCCAAATTTTACAGAACAAATCCTTTTAATAAAGGATCTGTCACCCTGGGATCATTGTAGAGAGGTCATAGTCGAAGTTGTAAGGATAGGGTTTGCTGAGGGGGACAATATGGAGTCAAAAGAACTGATGATAGAAACATAGGGAAATCCTGCAAGGCAGAGGGAGGAGGAGCATTCAAAGAGGTAAGGAGCACTCTGAAAGGCAGAGAGAGGACCAGGGGCACATGGAGGTGTAGAACCCATGGGATCAGAGAGCTTCACAAAGGGAGCAGTGAGCAGTATCATAACAGAAAGAAAGGTCAAGCCGAACTGGGGGAAGCCTTCTGATAGAGCCATTTCTGGGGAAGAGTGGCAGCAGAAGCCAAGGGGCACTGGGCCAGGGGGTAGTGTTAGATGGAGATTGAAGGTGGAAAATATACTTTACTCTTTTGAGAAGTGTGGCAATGAAAGACAGCTAGGCATGGGGCAAAGAGAAGGTTCAGGAAATCAGGATTAAGAAAAGTTGTTGTTGTTACTTAATGGCAAGACCTAAGATATGTGGACAGAGAAAGGGGCCATAAAAGAGGGAGAGATAGAAGATCTCTGCAGAAAAATAGTCAAGTGGATGAGATACGTGTATAATAGTAAAAGGCTGGCTTTCCCCTCTTTCTTCTTGTTTGCAAACCAGGGCTGAGGGGGCCGTAACATTTCTAGAACAATTTGAACAAGGAGTAGTAGAGTGGAAAGAGCACTGGGCTCAGAGTTTGAATTCCTGGGTTGTGATCTCAGCTTTGCTACTTACCATCTCTGTGACCTTGGGCAAGTCACTGCTTCTCCCTGGGCCTCTGTTTCCTGATCTATAAAATTATCTCTAAGGTCCCTCCTACCTCTAACAACAACATGTCACCTATTTCTCAACGTTAACTTTTCCTTGACTTTCTTTCAGGTACCGTAGTGAAAAGATGACCCTGAGCTATGCTGAATACCTTGCTCATCGCCAGCATCATCATTTCCAAAATGGCATTGGGCATCCCCTTCCGCCCTACAACCATTATTCCTGACACTGAGCCGCACAACCAGTCACTGGGCCTCTCTGAAGACCTCTTCCCAGGAGACCCCACACCTTCTTGGTCTAGCTATCTCTTTTACTGTACCATTTTATGATGATAGTTTCCGTTGCCATGGTGAAGCTTCGACGTCGTCAATTAAGATCATCATGGTAACGGGTAGGAAAATGGCATTTGTTAAGAAGATCCTGTTTTATTATTTTAGATCATTGATTTTTTTTTGCAGCATATATAACTTATGGGGTTTTCTTTCCTTACAATGTTATGTAGAAATTTGCTTTGCTGTCTCAATCAGGTATCTGTCTTTCTGTCCTTGCCTTCCTTCCTGTCTTTCCTGTGTGCCTGCCTTCCTTGCTTCCTTGCTTCCTTCCCTCCTTCCTTCCTTCGACTGTGGATGGAAGAAAGTGTGCAGTTTTTAAGGATTTTATTTAGGTTTGTCTTTGGTTTTCCTCAGTAAGATAGTTACTTTTTAATAGCTGAGTTTGAGAGTAATTCATATCAAATTCAGGTATTTGATTATTACTCTTGAATTTGTCTGCAATTCACTTTGCTATGAGATCTTAGTATTTGGGTCTTCACTCTTTAACTTTTTGTTCTTCCCATGGTTAAAATATATGAACTTTATTTCTATTAGCAAACATTCAAAGGTCCATGATAGGGCTTGTCACAGAGAGTGAGAAATCATTTATGCCTACTGTAACTGGTTAGCATAGATAGAAGAGATTGCCTCATCACTTTATAGAACCAATTTACAAACTAAAACACTATTGTAAGAAAGTATAAACTACCTTTCAAATAGGCTCCAAAAATCATTTTGAAGAGCAGCAAATATTAGGAAGAGAGCAGATATGGAATTTAGTGCCTTTGAGAAGAATATAATTAAGTGGAATTAAGAGGGGTTGGAAAAAGGCAATTTAGAGAAATATTCTTGTAAACTTTTATCATTTCTATATGTGAAACAACAGATTAGACAAATTGCTTACTCTGAAGTATTTTTTTAAGCTGAAAAAATTTATTTTGAGCAAATAACCAAAAAGAGACATTTGTCTATTTTATATTAATTTAAATTTGTTAGCTTTAGGTTTCAATAAGTCTTGATTGGCCAGAGACAATTTTAGCTACCATCTAAAGATATGATAAAGATAATCTAGTGAAACAAAAGTTCATATATGCCATGATTTCAGATACGTTTGTCATGGGGATGATAGTAGAGTTTTAGAGATACTATAAAATAACTCAAATCTCTTTCTGCACTACATACTTTTGATAGAAACACATTTACTATGTTGATAAGATGTTATGTTACAACTGTAAAAATGGAGTTGGCATTCAAATACGCTATAGTTAGAGCCCAGCTCATTTGAAAGGCTCATCTTCCCGTGATGCATACAAAGAAAACTCACTGATCCCCTGGAAAAATGACAGATGATTCTGGAGAAAAATGACCTTCATTTAATGGTAGTAAAATACATATATCTATATACATATTTGGAAAAATATATATAATTTTTTCAAATAGGAAGCCAATATATCATATGATGAATGAAAGTATGCTGCAGAGTATATATTCTAAAACTATAAGAAATGTCACTGAATATCAAAATGAAATAGTTTATACATATAGTTACTGTGACAAGTGACAGATTGCTAGTTCAGAATTCAAAAATCCTTTTCTAGTTTGTGAGATAATTGGCTCAATTCCTTCTGCTTGCCACTGGGGCAAAGCAAACTGCTTTAGTATTTGATGAGAGTGCTTAGAAGTTTGTTGGTGTTCCTTCATCCACAGCATCCATTGTTGAAATAACCATTTTCAGTTGTGATGCCTTAACTAAGAAGCCAACTGTTAGCCTGAAATGCAATCTTGGTAGCCAGTTCCACTGAACCTAGAGATTTTAGTCAGAAAAAGTTAGCTGTTGGGCTTTTAGAAAGGGATTCTGAATCCTGTCATTTCTACTTGGGAGCATTTTGGAGCAGATTAGTCTTTCAGTATAAAAACAAGTGGCTACCTGATGGAAACTTTTTCTTGCCCTTATAGGGAAACTGAGCACAAGCTGAATGATACTGTCTGCTGCAAAAAAAAAAAAAAAAAAAAAGTAAAACAAGCAAACTGAAGAGAGACAAAATAGACCAATATTGTTGTGAAATCCATGTTATCCATCATCTCATCAGTTCAACAGGCTCCTCGTCCTGGGTGAGCTATGGTTAGGAGTTTTTTTAAAGCAAAGATCTATGACATACATATATGTATGTATGTATACATATATTTACACATACATACATACATATGTGTGTGTTTATGTATTTAACGGTGCTAATCAATCTTGAGCAGGTCACGTGACTGGTCATGCGGACTCTAAAATCATATCAGATTTTTAAAAATCCTTGATATATGCAGATGTTATACAGATTTTCTTACCAGTGTAATAATGTTATACTGAAGAAATAACCATCCTGCAGGCTTCAAAGGACGAGGTCAGCAATATTTCCCACCATGGCTTGGGGGAAAAGGATAGTTTTGTCTCCTTTTGTATTCAGGTTTAACGCACAGTGCATTTTTGTCTCTAAGTAGCTGTTGACTAAAAGACTTTGTAGTGTAAAGGGTGTTATACAAACTGTAATGGTGTGCTTCAAACAGACAAATGCTAGACCTTTTCACCTTTGTTGTATATTGCAAAGCTGTTAAATATGTGGTATGAATTAACTTTGAACATGTTGAAATATGTAGCATGTGTCTTTAACTCAGATGAAGATTCTAATTGCACAGGTTGTGTTCTAGCCAGTTGTGGTTTATTGTTCAGAAACACAAATGTGAATTGCACTCTTATCACCAGAATATTGTATAAGTTCAGTGATCTTTAAACAGCTCAGAAGTAATACTTGAACTTCGTTTGAGTAGCACAAAGTTTACATAGCCCCTTTTAAATGTTAATCAGTTCCATTTAAGTTTTCCGTTTTCAAATGCAACTGTGTATTTTTCCTGCTGGAAAATAGTACTCATTTTACTTTGGTATGTAGCAAAAGGCTTCCATTTCTGGAAGGGTTTTCTTGTTTTTAAACAAGGTCAGCCAGGTACCAGATTCTAAGAGAACAATTGTCCCCTCCACCCCTCAAGTGGCCTTCTGACTGCATGAGAATGTGTTACTTCCCTCTGTAGTCTCCCTACCATGTGAGGTTGATGAAATTGATGGAGGAAGTGCAAGGCTTGCTCTTTCCCCCACCCCACCCCACTTAAAGTAGTTATAAGATTTTCAGTCCAGCACATTCAGTCCCAATGCCCAGCACACCGGAAGTTTGTATACTGGCCTCTTTTCTTGTCTTCAAATGTGCAGGAAATTTGAAACTGTCATCTGGAATAGGTTCCATCTCTTATGTGTGTTAGATCAAACCAAAGAAGCCCCCAGCCATGCCCAAATGCTGCTCCAAAAGCCTGCCTTCCAGTCCTTACAGAAACCTTGCAGGATTAAATGTGTTGACTTTTTTATTTTTGTACAGTTTCTAAGTGATTTTTGCTAGTGATGTTAAATTGAATTAAGTTTATTTGAGGGGTGTGAGCACCTCCTCCATTGAAATAAACTGGTGACTTTCCTTTT
This sequence comes from Propithecus coquereli, assembly GCF_000956105.1. NCBI lineage: Eukaryota > Metazoa > Chordata > Mammalia > Primates > Indriidae > Propithecus > Propithecus coquereli. The sequence goes on along the minus strand of NW_012134303.1, from coordinate 6,975,977 downwards.
ATTTTTTAAAAGTGGAAACCCGTTGTGTGCCTCTCGATTTAAGGGTTTCTGATTACATTATTCTTAAGACCAGCATTGATCCTTTATATACAAAGATATGTTTTCCTTGTTTTTTATTACTATTTCAGAAGAAAATGAACCTTTTATTTTGCTCTGGACCCAGTAACTACGCTGGTACATAGACGCACTGAGAAAACAAACTTTTGTAACCACCTCTGACTGCTTTTGTATATCAAAGTTGATTACTTTTGAAATATTTGGATCTAGTTTCTAAGTTATTTTAGTGTTTTATATGTTCCCCGAAATTACTTTGAATCGGTCACCAGCATAATGAGTTTTTGGTGATACAATGGTGAGACTTGTAATGAGCAAAAAGCTACCTGGAGTAGCTCTTCTTTCCCTTCTTTCTTAGTAACCTGTTTTTTGATTACAGTAAGACATCACAGATTACCTGAAACCCCTTCCAGTATAAGTAGGCCCTCCTTCCTTCCACAATTTAATTGCTTAATAGTTTGAAGAAACTATTGGAAATGGGCATTTTATATGAAACGAATGGCTTTAAAATATTAAAAATGAGCGAAAAGAAAAAATAAGAGAAGGTTTATGTGGGTCTGTAAGGTATGGCTGTGGAAAGATATTGTAGTAGTTTTGACACTATTGTTATTACCTTTAAAATCATTTACCCAATAAAATGTTAAAACCGACTTACCATTTGTTGCTTCTTCTTTGAATTTAACCTGCCTCATCATAAGATCTTGGTTTCCTCAGTACTTCTTACTAAGGTTAATAGTCGAGGACTCTGAGATAATATAGTTAGGGACAGATACTGACTTATTTCCAAACAAGCACTTGGGAAACCTCGCCTGCCTGCAGCTGCTCCCTACCATCTGATTCGCCGATGTCATGCTTTTGTCTAGCCCTGAATGCTGGCTTGGTGATTAGCCTTTATTTTGGACATTCTAACCTGGCCACCCGTCCGAGGCAAGCATCAGACTTGAATTCCAATGGGAGCCTAGCTGTGTTTAACCCCACTCTGGATATTTTCCAAACCGGTCAGTGGTTATTGGGCACTTCCCCCTTTGTGAGCTGGTGGGGGGCTATAGCAGTGCTATCCAGTGAAACCATCTGACAAGGAGGGAACCCTTTCTTCTGCCATCAAGGCTTGGTCATTTTCTGAGTATGGGACAGCATCTGAAAATGCTCAAGATGTGGCCACCCAGAGCTTGTACACGCTCATGCACATGCTAGGCATACCACATACTTAAACTTTTAAGTTACTTTTCCAATTCCAGATTGGTACCCCCTCAACTTGAGCTTAGGGAAACCACCTGAGTGTAGGGTAGAACAACTGGTGATACTGACTTTCAAGAGGCAGATAAGAGCCTACATCAAGAAAGGAATCTCTTGGGGTGCTACCTCTGTCAGCTGTTGCCTCATTTCGTTTTCGATGAAAAGGCTATCAAGGACATTGTCGAAATACTTCTGGCTCTTCCTTAATCATTTACTGTCTCACTTTAGTCATGCACATTTTGGGATTAGTTGATAGTTGAATATATCCAGGACAATTTTCTGTTACATTGCCCCAAAGCTCTGGCTACCATGTGAATTTTATGACATGTGCTTATGTCAGTCACAGTCGCTAAAAACAGCCATCTCAGATCCTAGAGGGCTACTGTGGTTTTGCATGGTGCTCCATAAAGGCAGCCATCTGCTCAGGGTTTGCCCATTTTCATCATTTGTGTTTAATGGGACATAAGATTTTTTAATGATTTAGACAATATTAATAGGTTCAGGTGGAATGAAGTAATTTAATGAGCCCCCAGAATTCTTTTTAATAGCATTAGTGGTTAACTCAATGGTCTGGACAGATTTCAACTTCAGTAATCACACCCTACCTACCTAAATTCTTCCTACAGTTTCAGCACTTACTCTTTAGATTTCATGCCCCACTGGACACCGTGTAAGTAGCTGTACTGCTTCCGAGGGCAAGCACAGTTGTGTGGGATGAGGCAGTTCCTCTCTGTTGATGGGAAATACTATCATATCCGAGGCATCCTATTAGTGTGACCTAGGTGGGAGTCTGCTGTGGGTAAATCACTCCTGGATTCAGAGCTGCCGGCCACGCCAGCCGGTGAATGACCGCCTACTCTGAGAATGGCTTCTCCCACTTTCTGCAGCTCTGACTGCATGAGCCGAGACAAGTGTGGGTTTGGGTTGGTTAATCTCTTATAGCTTCACATCTGTTTGCCCAGGCTTTTTGCCCTCAGGAGGAAGAACTGAACGGGAGGATGCAAATGAGCCAAGCCATGGGGTATACTGTTTTTGACTACTACATTAAAAAGCCTTCCTTGACACCTGTAGCCCTTTGGGACAATCTTGTGTTTCAAACCACAAACCTGTTAGAAGAAATCTTTCAAGAACCAGAAGGAATTTCATTAGTTCCCAAGCACTATTCCGAAGCCAGCTACCTCCTCATCCTAAGAACTTGGTTATAACCTTATTTAAAAAATGACCCCTTAATAAAGAAAATGTGGTGTATATACACAAAGGAATACTATTTAGCCATAAAAAAAGAATGAAATCCTGTCATTTGCTACAACATGGATGAGCCTGGAAGATATTATGTTAAGTGAAATAAGCCAAACATAGATAAATACTGCATGTTCTCATTCATATGTGGGAGATAAAAAGGTGGATCTCATGGAAGTGGAGAGTACAATAGTGGATACTAGAGGCTGGGATAGGTAGGGTGCGGGGGAGTAGAGAGAGAGGTTAGTTAATGCAAAATTACAGCTGAATAGGAGGAATAGGTTCTAGTGTTCTATAGCACTACAGGGTGACTGTAGTTAACAGTAATTTACTGTTTATTTTCAAATAGCTAGGAGAGAGGATTTTGAATGTTCCTACCACAAAGAAATGATAAATGTTTGGGGTGATGGATATGCTAATTACTTTGATTTGACCACTACACATTGTATGTATCAAAACATCACTATGTACCCCACAAATATGTACAATTATTATGTGTCAATAAAATGTTTAAAAATGACCTTTTAATGTATTGTGTTTGGAGGGTATAGACTATGTATCTCAAATTGTTTTAAATGGACCCACCCAGAGAGCTGGTGGAGGTGCGTGCTTTATATAAGCCAACACTGACCTGCACTTGCAGGTCTCCACCATGACAGATACTTAGTTCAACAGAGGTGAGATGCCGAGTGCAGTCTCTAAGTCTGGAGCGCACAGCTGGGCGATGGCTGCATTGTGTGCCTCTGCACTCACCAGCTGCCATGGCATCCTTGAGCTCATGCTCCCTTTCTAAAAGAACACGTCCAAGTCACAAGGGGTGCGTAATCTGTTCACTCATTAGTCTCCCTCTATGGTGGGAGAAAAAGAAGCTTTGTTTTTTAATCAAAATCGTACCTGGCACCTCATTATGTTAAAAATATGAGACTGAAAGCAGTATTTCATTGCTATCAAGTACAAATGTGTACCAGTTCTAATATTAAGGAGAACAACGAGGCTGTTTTGATGACTATAAAAATTTGTAATTGGGGTGATGCATGACAGTTGCAGTTACAGTCTCAGCACTCAAGTTTATTTCTATGTTTTGGCTGTGCAACAGCAAGAAGTTCTTGATTTGCACAGAGAAGAAGGGGTGTCTTGTTTGTATAACTTTCTGCAAGTGGATACATACAGATCTAAACTGTAAAGACCCGGTGTAGTGACATCCTTCTGAAGCAGTGAACCAAGACTTACAAGGAATTCAGGCAGGGGAAGCGTCACTCTGGAGGCTTGAATAGAAAGGAGTCAACCCTAGGGCTCCTGCTAACCCACTGGTGGTCTTCAATTGCCATTCTGGATGTAACACATCAGGTGTTAGGTTTGTTTTGGGGGGGGTTATTAGTTTAAAAATATTACATATTTAAACACGTGGTTTTTTGAATTAAATGTTTATGTAAACTGGGAGCAGTTCCAGCAGAACCCCAGGATCTCACAGGACAATCTGAAAACCACTGCTGGAGCCCCAACAGGCTCAGTTATTTTGAGAGCCTTTGGGAAGCCGTCATTTGATGAAATAACAGCTTTTTTTTTTTTGGCCTTTTCCTCCCAAATGTCAGGCTCAATGTGATCCGTCAATATTTATTGAGTGCCAGTCCCCCCAGAGGCACAGCACTGTGGTTGGTTTCAGAATGAATATAGTATAATTTTGTAAAACAAATTAACAATCCACTCTGGGCTAAGAGTTGTGAGGGACATACGATTTGGTCTAGTTGGGAAAAGTCCTTCAGACTGGGGCCCAGGCAACATTGGGCTGGCTTTGTAGGGTTTCACGAAATATCTTCCACCTCAGAGTGGCAATAGAGCATGATCGTAGCAGCCCCTGTTGGGAAATGACATTTCTTTGGCCCTCCCTCCAATATGTCAGTGCCAGAAACCACCCCATACTGGGCATGATCGTGATTTCTTGCATGGTGGAGGAGATTGTTTCTGTTCCCACAACGTGGCTGTCTTGCTTCCTAGCGGGCACGTGCACGGTGGCTGGAAGAGAAGTTATGTGTATAAGAAATAGGTTTTTGGACATGCAGGAAGGCACTGGGTGGCTGAAAGTCATGTTCCTTATTATGAAGCTGCCCTTTCAGAGATATCAGGAGATATACCCATGAACAGGAGAGCGGTAAGAAGAGACAGAGGCCAGGCCTCTAAGAGGCTGCCTTGAGGCCTGAGGAGAAGAAGAAAGTTTATATATGCTAACTGATTGAAAATTACCCCACAGGGCAAAAAAAAAAAAAAAAACCATTCATAGGGAAGGAGGAGAGAAAGGATAGTAACGGTAAACCACATGGAAAGGAAAATCAGAGTGACTGTCTAAATTACCTGCTATGTAGAAAGGGCAGGAAGGCAATATTAAATTTGGGACATTGTAAAACAGGAGGCACAACTGGTACACAACAGAATGTTTAAATCACATTTTAACTGACAGGAAGCTGCTGAGAGTTTCTGAACATCAGGCAGATTTGAAACCAGGAGTTGCCACAGTTACTTTCCATGAAACTAGCGTTTACATCTAAATGGTATTCCAGAATGATCCAAGGTTACTGTATGTGTCAACATGTGTGAGTCGGTTTGTGTATATCAGCACAGAAGGTAAGAGCTGGCCAGACAGCGGGATGGGGCAATCATATTCCCCACTCCCACATATCCTGGCAGAATAAAAAGAGTGTCTTGGCCTGGGAAGAGTGGGAAACCCCCATCTTTTTAAAGGACAGTGATGGTGTGAGTAATGCAAACATTTCTCCAAACTTTCTCTACTTCAAACATCCAAATGAATTCCAGGAACTCTGCATGGAGACATTGCCACCCCGCTGGCATAGACCTCAGCAATGGCCTCTTTCCCAGAATTGTGGTCAGGGGCAAAGGTGGGTGGCCATAGTGACCTGTGTACATGAAGCCACACCCTTTGGTGACTTGGTTCTTGTTTATCTTGCCTAGCATATCTTGTGGTCAGTGGTAGTCATGAATGATGGGGTTTAAAAGGGAAACATGGGGTTAGTCCAGTTGTTCAAATAGGATAGGATTGCTCCTGTGGGGAACATGGGTCCAATTGGCCCCGTTATCCTCCATTTGGATTTGTACCGCTCCAGAGGAATCTGCAGCCTTGGAGAAGGTCAAAGAGACATTGCTAATAGCCCTAGGCTGAAAAAGTGCAGACAACATCCCTTGCATTAGGGCAGGTTACACGGTGGGTCCTGTGAGCAGGGTGCACAGGCTACCTGAAAAAGTCCTTTATTTTCAACCCTCCCCTTTTTTGGACATTTTCTTTGAGGTGAAATTCACACAACACACGACCACTTTATAGCGTACAGTTCAGCAGTAGTTAGTGCATTCACAATGTTGTGCAACCTCCAGTTTCAAAACTTTGTCATCACTCCATAAAAACACCTCATACCCATTAAGAGATGTCACTCCCCAACCCCCACCCCTAAACCCTAAGTCACCCCTAATCTTTCCGTCTCTCCAAATTTGCCTATTCTGGATATATAATATTCATGGACTCATATGATATGTGATCTTTTATATCTGGCTTCTTTCACTCAGTAAAATGTTTTCAAGGTTCATCCAAGTTGTAGCGTTTTAGCACTTCATTCCTTTTTTAATGGCTGAATAATATTTTATTGTATCATGCAACACAATTTGTTTATCCATCATAATGGACATTTGGGTTGTTTCCACCCTTTGGCTCTTAGGAGCAATGCTACTATAAACATTCGGGTACAAGTTTCTGTGCAGACATATGTTTTCATTTCTCTTGGGTATATACTTAGGAGTGGAATTACTGACTCATATGGTTATTCTATCTTTAACTTTTTGAGGAACCGCCAAACTGTTTTCCAAAGTGGCTGCACCATTTTACATTCCCACCAGCAATGTATATGGGTTCCTATTTCTCATCCTCACCATCATTGTTTTTTTTTTATTATTAAAGCCATCTTAGTGGATGTAAAGTGGCATCTCATTGTGGTTTTGATTTGCATTTCCCTGATGATTAGTGATGTTGAGCATCTTTTCATGTACTTGTTGGTCATTTGTAAATCTTTGCAGAAATGTCTATTCAAGTCCTTCGTTTGGTTTTTAATCAGTGTCTTTTTGTTGTTGCGTTGTAAGAGTTCTTCATATATTTAAGATATTAAACCATTATCAGATATATGAATTGTAAACATTTTCCCATTCTATAGTGTTTCATGTTCTTGATAATATCTTTTTCCCTGATTTTTTATTATTATCACTGTCAGCTATTTGTCCCAGAGCTAATATCTTCTGATGGACAAAGTTTTCATTTTCATGAAGTCCAATTTATATATTTTTTCTATCGTTGCTCATACTTTTGGTGTAAAATCTAAGAATCCATTGCCAAATCTAAGATCATGAAAATTTACACTTATGTTTCCTTCTAATATATAGTTCTATAATTTTAGCCCTTATATTTAAGTCCTTGACTTATTTTGAGTTAATTTTTGTGTGTGTTGTAAGGTAGGAGTCCAACTGCATTCTTTTGTATGTGGTCATCTAGTTGTCCCAACACCATTTATTAAAACTATTCTTTCCCTTGCTGAATGTTCTTGGTACCCTTGCTGAAAATTAATTAGCCAAAGAGGTTTGGCTTCATTTCTGGACTCTATTCTGTTCCATTGGTCTATATGCCCATCCTTATGCCAGTACCACACTATTTTGATTACTGTAGCTTTGTAGTGAGTTTTGAGATCAGGTAGTGTGATCCTACCTTGTTTTTATCTTTCAATATTATTTTTGCTATTTAAGGTTCTTTGAAGTTCCTTATGAATTTGAGGATTGGATATTCCATTGTGGCAAAAAATGTCATTGGAATTTTGATAGGGATCTCATCGAATCTGCAGATAGCTTTGGAGACTACTGCCATCTTGATATATTTTCTAATCCATGAACACAAGATGCCTTTCCATTTATTTAGATGTTCTTTAATTTCTTTCAGCAATATTTTGTAGTTTTCCATGTACAAGTCACTTATCTCCTTGGTTAAATTTATTCCTAGGTATTTTATTCTTTTGGATGCTATTGTGAATAGAACGGTTTTCTTCATTTTCAGATTGTTCACTACTGGCATATAGAAACACAACTGATTTTTTGTGTTGATCTTATACCCTGCAACTTTGCTGAATTCATTTATTGGCTCTAGTAGTTTTGTGTGTGTGTGTGTATGTGTGTGCATGCTCTATGGGATTATATACATATATATATATTTTTATATACATATAAAATTATATTGTTTGCAAATAGAAATACTTTTACTTCTTCCTTTCTAATTTGAATGCCTTTTATTGCTTTCCCTTGCTTAACTGCTCTGGCTAGGACTTTGAGTACAATGTTGAACAGCAGAGGTGAACATGGACATCCTGTTCTTCTTCCTGATCTTAAAACTTTCAGTCTTTTTCTGTTGGGTATGACATTAGTTGTGGGTTTTCATAAATGTCCTTTATCACGTTAAGGAATTGGCCTTCTATTCCTAGTTTGCTGAGTGTTTTTATTATGAAAACATAGTGACTTTTGTCAAATGCTTTTTCTGCACATATTGAGATGATCATGTTTCCCTCCCCTTTTGTTCTATTCATGTGGTGTGCTGCATTGGTTGATTTTCCTATGTCAAATCATCCCTGCATTCCTGAGATAAATCCCACTTGGTCATGGTGTATAATCCTTTTCATGTACTGTTGGATTAAATTTGCTAATATTTTGTTGAGGATTTTTGTGTCTATATTCGTAAGAGATACTGTCTGTGGTTTTCTTTTCTTGTTGTGTCTTTGGCTTTGGTAGCAGGATAATTCTGGCCTGATAAAATGTGTTAGAATTCCCTCCTCTTCTATTTTTGGGAAGATGTTTGGTAGAATTCACTGGTGAAGCCATCTGGTCTGGGGCTTTTCTTAGGTTTTGGATTACTGATTCAATGTCTTTATTTGTTACAGGTCTGTTTAGATTTTCTATTTCTTCTTGAGTCAGTTTTGGTAATTGTGTGTTCCTTGGAATTTATCCTTTTCATCAAGATCATCTAATTTGTTGGTGTATGATTATTTATAGTATTCTCTTATAATCCTTTTATTTTTTGTGAGATTGGTGGTAATGTTTCTGCTTTCATTTCTGATTTTATTTGTGTCTTCTTTTTTAAATATTAATCAGTCTAGCTAAATATTTGTCAATTTCGTTGTCTTTTCAAAGAACCAACTATTGATTTCATTGATTTTTTTTTTACTTTTTCTACTATCTATTTCATTTATCTCTGCTCTAATCTTTATTATTTCCTTCCCTCTGCTGGCTTTAGGTTCAGTTTGCTTTTTGTTTTCCAGTCACTTACAGTGTAAAGATAGAATATTGGTTTCAGACCTTTCTTCTTTTTAAATATACATGTTTAGAGTTTCAAATTTCCCTCTGAGCACTGATTTCACTGTATCCCATAAGTTTCTGTATGTTGTATTTTCATTTTCATTCATCTTAAAGCATTTCCTAATTCCCTTGGTGATTTTGTCTTTGACCCATTGGTTAGGAGTGTTTTGTTTATTTTCCACATATTTGCAAAATCTCTAGTTTTTCTTCTGTTTGTGATTTCTAGCTTCATTCCATTTGGAGCATATATTTTGTATGATTCCAATCTTTTAAACTTTATTGAGAATTGATTTCATGGCCTAACATAGGATCTATTCTGGAGAATGTTCCATGTACACTTGAGAAGATTGTTCTTGTTAAGTATAGTGTTTTGTATATGTTTTTTGGGTCTAGTTGGTTTATAGTGTTGTTCAAGTCCTCTAATTCCTTACTGATCTTCTGTCTAGATGTTCTATCCATTATTTAACATGGAGTATAGAGGTCTCCAACTATTATTACAGAACTGTCAATTTCTCCCTTCACTTCCATCAATGTTTGCTTCATATATTTTTAGGCTCTGTTGTTTTGGTCCATATTTGTTTATAATTTTTATATCTTCCTTATGAACTAACCCTTTTATCAATAAAAATGTCCTTATCTCTTGTAACAATTTTTTATTTAAAATCCATTTGTCTGATATCAGTGTAGCCACCTCAGCTCTCTTTTGGTCACTATTTAGATGGAATATCTCTTTTTCCATCCTTTCACTTTCAACCTATTTGTGTGTAAAGTGAGCCTCTTGTAAACAGCATTTAGTTGGATATTTTTTTCTTTAGACAGGGTCTTGCTTTGTCACCCAGGCTAGAATGCAGTGGTGTCATCATAGCTCACAGCAACCTCAAACTCCTGGACTCAAGTGATCCTCCTGCCTCAGCCTCCCAAGTAGCTGGGACTACAGGCACGTGCCACCACGCTCAGCTAATTTGTTTATTTTTTTTTTTGTAGTCACCATGTTGCCCAGGCTGGTCTGTAACTCCTGGCCTCAAGGGATCCTTCTGCCTCACCCTCCCAAAGTGCTGGGATCACACGTGTGAGCCACTGCACCTGGCCAGGATCATGTTGTTTTTTAAAATCCATTCTGCCAATATCTGTTTTTTAATAGGTAAGCTTAATGTATTTACATTTATAGTGATTACTGATACCAAAGGACTTTTGCCATTGTGCTATTTGTTCTCTATATTATGTCTTATATCTTTTTGTTCCTCAGTTCCTCCAATATCACCTTCTTTTGTGTTCAATGTATGTTTTTTGTAGTATACCATTTTGATTCCCTCTTCATTTCCTCTTCTCTATATTTTTTAATTATTTCCTTAGTGGTTACCATGGGGATTATAGTTAACATCCTAAATTTATAACAATCTAGTTTGATCACCCCATTTTTTCCTTTTCCTTTTAAATAGACTTTATTTTTCAGAGCAATTTTAGGTTCACAGCGAAACCGAGCAGAAGGCACAGACAGTCCCCCTATACCGCACAGCCTCCTCCAGTATCAACATCCCACCAGAATGGTACATTTGTTACAACTGAGGAACCTACAGTGACATATCATTATCACCCAAAGTCCATAGTTTACATTAGGGTTGACTCTTGGTATAGTACATCCTATGGGTTTTGACAAATATATAATGACATGTATCCACCTTATAGTATCACACAGAATAGTAGTTTCATTGTCCTAAAAATCTTCTGTTCTTGCCTTATCCTATTCATCCCTGCCTCCCCCCAACATCTGGAAACCACTGACCTTAATCACCCCTTTTAAAAATTGTAAATAGCCAACATTTATTGAGTACTTACTGTGAGGTAAGAACCATGTTATATGCTTTTCAACAGCCTTATGAATTTCTCATTTTACAGAATAGGAATCAGGCAGGTTCAAAGAAGTTGTCACTTATCCAAGGCCACCTAGCTACAAAGTGGCAAAGCCAGGATTCAAACCAAGTTTGTCAGGCTCCAGAGACTGAGCTTTTTGCCATTCACTCTGTTGTCTTGATGAGGATGATGATGGTGACAACAGTGGTGGTAATGGTAGTGGCGATGGCAGTGGTGATGTCTAACAAATGGGCTGCCAGGCACTGTGCCGAATGCCTTATCTATTCAATGCTCACAATAGCCCTATGAAGTAGGTGCTATCATTATTGCCATTTTATATATGAACAAACTGAGGCTCAGAGAGGTTAGATAACAATCTCTCAAATGCAAAGAACCTACTGAGTAGAGGCTAGTGACTATCACTGAAGGTGTCATTTTGACCATCTTCCATCTCTTTCTAGGGCTAGAGATGGAAAAGATATAGAACTAGGTCTGTCCCTGAAAACTTATTTGTTGGTTTGGTTTTTGAAGTTCAGAATCCAGGGACTTAGCCCTGACATTATTTGGCCCTTTCTTTTACAAGGACACATGAGGTCTGATGGCAATGCTCTCCCATGGGCAAAGCAGACTCTGCCCTTCGCTGTCCAGCCTTAGTTATTGTCTTTGTAGTCAGGGGAGGACCGCCCCCAGGCTTCTAGGTACACGACTAGGGCTCAGAAATAGCCCCCTAATCGGCCTCATCAGCTTTGAAGGAGGCCACTGCAGGAGGGGCCTAAGTAGGCCAACACTTTAACCCAGTTACGTGAGGGCAGCTGTAATCCAGGCTGATCATGTCTTGCTAAGCTCTGGGGTTGGGGGGGATGTCCAAAAGCTGCTTCCTATACCCAAGTATCCCTGAATCTCACTGCAGATACTCCTCTCCCCTTCTGGAAGAGCTTGGCCTAAAGGTTACAAGGGCCCAGCTCAATTTGAGTGGCTGCCAGGATTAAGGGAAGGTTGGTGGCAATTTGTAACTGCAATGAAATGCCCACGGCTCAGGCTGCCCTAAGACAAAGTGGTGCTTCTCTTTAGAAGGCTCACAGCCTAACCCTTCTTCCACCTTGTTGGAAGAGGTGGGGAAATCATTGTCTTGTTCTGTGTGTACCAGACAACCAGTCATGTCAACCCAGAGGCTTCAGGGCAGGCTGGGCTCCCCACCCCCACTCCCTCCAGCTCACTTCACCTCTGGCAATGACTAGCCCTAGGAGTTCCCCGGGGAAGCAGGCGAGCTGTCTGGCCAGGCTGTGGTTGGGAAATAAAGAAACCAGAGCTGTTGGGGCTGGCTGGCCTGGCGTGTCTGGCTCACTCCCTGTCATTTGGCACAGTGGGCTTCCTTGTGCAGGTGCACTCTGCCTCCTCCCTCTCATGTCCCACAAACCATCTGTCCCAAGAGACAGCTCAACAAAGTGGGCCCCCCTCTGGTCAGGAAGCAGAAAGCGTGCCTGGCCTGGGTGGATGCTGGCAGGGAAGAACAAGAAGACAGAGTAAGAATGAGGCTATATGCTAAAAGCATGTTTAGAAATTTTTCCAAAGGGTTTTTCTCTAGCAGGAAGGTAACTTTCATGGGGGATGAGGAAGAGGAATCCAAGTTAATAACTACAGTATTTCGTTGACCCTAAGACACCTTAGATAATAAGATATCCCTTATTTTATGTACCACTAAAAACGAAAAAAATGTTGCCTATTAAATTGTGTCGTGACACTGTTAGATGTATTCCAATTTTAGAGATGTGAAGACATGAAAAACTGTATGTCTTAGAGTCAATGAAATAGAGAAAAAATTCCTTAAAACTGAGGTATTGCCTCTCCAGCACACACACACACACACACACACACACACACCCCAACCACACAGGGCATATTAAGGCACAGTGGGTGAGCGCAGTCAAAACCCCAGCTCACCTCTGTGCTCTGAGAACAAGCACAGTAACCACGCTGTCTGGAAATAGGAACTCCTTCCATTGGACTGAACAATGCAGTATATAAACCATCTCACACCCACTGATCTCACTGGATTCCTCGCAGCTGCCTATGGGACAGGCAGGACAAGGGTATTTGTTACCATTTTACAAATGGAGTTCAGAGGAGGTGTGACTTTTCCAAGGGGACCCAGGACCTAAGAGGGGAGAAGTGGGACAGCAGGCCCTGTCTGCTGAGTTTTCCTGCGATGCTGCTTTGACTACCACAGGATGACCACTATTTAAGAAGGAGGTAGAGACAGAACTAGAAAGGGTGTCAAGAAGTGGCTTTTAACCCCTTTTCCCATGAGATTCTTTACAAAACCTCAATGCACAAAACAGAATAAAATTAGAGTTTCTGGATGGAGCAACGGGAAAGGCCAGAACCCCACCCACTCTGCTCCCACCCATCTCCCAACCCCAAGGTGGCCTCTAAGGCACGTCCCCAGAATCTCTGGGGTGCCGAGGGACAATTTCTAAACCTCTAGAGTACGGGGCTTCAGTTGTATTGGTAATGTTTTTTTTCTTCAGCTGGATTTAGGTATCATTTTTTATATCTTTTGGTATGTCTTAAATATTTCATTTTTTAAAAAAGCACTTGTGTAGGTGGCCAGGTCAAAGAGATGACTCAACCTGCCTGGAAACTTAAAAGCAAAAAAAGTTTGCTTTGAATTAGGAGCTTGGGTGAGGCCTGGGCACTGAGATTTTTAAAGCTCCCCAGGTGATTCATATGCAACAAAACAGACAAGCCACTGTACTATAATATCTTGTTAGCTTGAACTTGCTAGAAACCTGAGGGGATGTCCTGGAATGCACAGGAAGGGCCCTCCATTCTTGGGGGACAGAATATCAGAGAGCCCAGGGTCTTTCAAAAAACGCAACAGCAAAAAGCTTGGAGCTCCGGGATACTAGAGAAGGAGCAGCTGAAGGTACAGCAATGGCAGGCTGGCCCCACCTCTACAGCCCCTTGGATGGAGAAGGGAGGTGCAGAAGTGTGCAGGGAGGCGTGGTGAGGCTGGGAATGCGTGGTCGGACAGGAGACCATCTCTGTGGCTCATGCTGCTGGCCCTGCTACCAATATGTCAGGGAAGCAGCCACCCTCATTGCTAAGACCTGCCTCATGGGGACATGTGGAGGCTACTGGCTGGCTGGAAGGCGGGAGTTGCGGAACTGAAGTTACGGAGTTGGCTGTGGAGGGCATCCATTAGCAACAGGAGCAGCCTCTCCCTGCTGCGTCCCTGGGGGCACGTAAACCCCTCTGGCCAGCAGCTCAGACATCCCAGGTGCGCAATCCAGATGCTGGGCAGGATGCTGACTGTAGGGAGAGCAGGTACAGGCAGTAACAGAGTCCTTGACTTCGGCCAACGTTAGTAAACCACTTGCCCTTTGAATAAACCATTGCATTTGTCAGGCTGACATCTGTGCATCTGTACTATCCACCGGCCTTGGCAAACCAGGACAAGGGAAAGATTCATTGGGGATCAGGTCATAACCATCCCAAGCTGTTTTTCCACCCTCAGGGGAGGGGGCGTGGGGGCTAGATGATACAGTCCATGGGCCGGTGGGGCTTTTGCCATATAAACAATTCGATGTGCCCCAGTGAAAGAAGGGGTGACTCTGGTGGTGATGAACAGATACCAAGGATATGGCAAAGCAGCTGGACACCTTGCCCATCCCCTGCCCAGAGGTCCTGACTCCCTAACTTCAGTTCCGCAACTCCCGCCTTCCAGCCAGCCAGTAGCCTCCACATGTCCCCATGAGGCAGGTCTTAGCAACGAGGGTGGCTGCTTCCCTGACATATTGGTAGCAGGGCCAGCAGCATGAGCCACAGAGATGGTCTCCTGTCCGACCACACATTGCCAGCCTCACCACTGCTCCAGCCACCAGGGTCTAGTGAACAGCTGCTGTTGGCCTCGGCGCTCTTCCCTCACACTACTGCCGTCTCGTCCAGGACACCGACTACACAGAGGCCTGCAGGGAAGCAGGATGGGGCCCCTGAGCAAGGAGCTTGAGGTGCCTGAGCAAACGAAGGCATCCTGGCCCCACCCAGGAGAACCCATGAGCTGTGCGATGGCTTTTGCAGCCCAGGGTTCTCCCACGGGGAACAGGGGTGCCACCTACCACCTACCAGGGATAAGGTCATTGTTCACTGAGCACCTTCTAATGGAACTGGTCCTGTGCTGGGGCTAGAGGATGAGCCACACCCTGCCCAGCCCTCCAGGGGCTTGATGCCTACAGAGGGAGGCAAGTGGCAGCCAGAGGCAGCAGTGGGTGCTACTGGAGCCACAGGGACAGGCACCTCCCACAGCTGGGGCTCAGGGAAGCCTGCAGGGAGGAGCTAAGGTTGGAGTCGAGGCCGTAGGATGAAAAGGGAGAGTGGAGACCTGAGAAAACAGCGCAAAGGAAACAAAAGGCAAGGGAAGTGGCAAATGGCATGGCACAGCTAACGGGGAGTGCAATCCGGCTGGAGCTGAGGGGCTCTTCGCACGGTTCCTTTGGAAGTGTGGGGTGAGGAAACGCAGCTAAAGATGCTTACAGGGCCTGTGTGTCACACTAAGGAGGCTGGACATTATCTTCTAGGGCAATCTTCCCAGGGGCCCAGGGAAGTGATGCATATTTGCATTTGGAAAAAACTGTGCCTGCAGGAGGAAGTACAGACTGGAGCAGGGGATGGGCATGGTGCACTGCCCAGGGGAGAGAAGGGAATGGCCTAGGCCACTGGCCATTAGCTCTTTCTGAAAAGGAAAACAGAGAAAGGCCACAGGCCAACTCGCATCACCTCCTCTCCACCAGCCTCTTTCTGGCCTTCCCTGGCCATGTCGGGCCCCCTTTCCTCCTGTGCCTTGCGGCTCTGCTCCGAGGCTGCTACTGGCAAGCCTGGGGTCCTCTGCTTCACACGCTCGTGGGTCTCTGCATTCTCTCTCTTGCCTTCCGCTTCACTGCCTGGCTCTCCTCCCACTTCTCTAAGGCCCGGGGGTCCCTGGGCGAGGGTCTGCCCAGCAATGCCAGCACAGCAGAGCCCAGCAGAGCGTGGAAAGATCCCCAATGTAGTAGAGCACCTCAGTGTTCTCTGTTTCTCCCTGCCAAATCGGCTCCCCACACTTCCGCAAGGATTATAAGAGGTAATGTGTCTAGAGGGGTTTAGCACTGTGCCTGGCACACAGCTGTAGCTACTGCTTTGCAAATGGAGAACCTGAGGCAGCAAGAGAAGTAGTGACTTGCCCAAGCTGGTAGTTTTCTAGTCCAGGATTGCAAGGCCCTGCCCCATTCACAGCCTGGGTGCCCAACCCCTGGCAAATGAGGAAATCTCCCTATACCGTGTGCCTGTCTGGCTATGTCTCTTCTAGAAGGAGCAGCACTGGCAAAAGTCCGAGCAGGGCCTCTGCCTGGTGCAAAAAGGCAGGCCAGGCCTGTCAGTCACCACAGACTACTGAGTGGGTAGCCTTGGAAAAGCAGGTCTGACTGTTCCCCAAAGGGCAGGACTATCCTGTTCACAGTGTGACGCATGCTGGGCACAGGCCTGTGCTGCTGGGCACTGAGCTGGCCCTTAGGAAACCTGGGTTGTGTGGCCCTGAATGTGTTTGGTTTCAAAGTTGCCCTCCCTAGCTCAGTCATCCGGCCAGGCCCCAAGCACCCCGAGGCCCAGAGAGCCCAGCAGATGTGCCGAGCGGATAAGCCTGCTAAGAGCAGACAGCCTGCTGCGTCCCCGGCAGCCTGGGTGGACGTAGGCAGCGCGTGGGAATTCAAGGCCATCTAGACAAATGGCTCCCAGGGCCGCACTGTGCTAAGAGGGCCTGGCTGTCCTTTGGGGGTCTTCCATGGTGTGGAGGGCCAACAGCCCCTTTTGTCTACTTTGCAAAGCGGAGGGCCTTCTGAGAGGGTTCTGGGAAGCAAGGCCAGGGCTCCTGGGTTCTCATAAATCTTTTAATAACAGTAAATGAAGAAAACATTGTAGCAGTAAGTCTCATGGTGAGGGTTCCTTTTCATTCTGGGATCTTCAACAACAGAAACACCTGAGACTAAAATTCAGAACGCTAAATACACAAATTAATGACCATTTATTTCCAAAGGTGACTGCAGAAACCATTTCAGTACAATCAAAAGGTTTTACAAAACAGAGAAAACACAATTACAAAACGCCCCAAGAGGTGAGCAAACCAGTGGGGGCACAGAGCACCCGAGAACCAGTCTGGAAAAAACACTCACTCTGCTGCTGTTTGAGGGGTTACAAAGACTGGTTTTGAAGGGAGCCACTGTGTGTGGGGGGACAGAGAGGGGTCTGCCCAATGCATAGCAATCCCAGCTTGGAAACGAGGAAGGACAAGATGGGGGGCAGGGAAAGAGGGAGGGGCGGAGGCATTTGCCAAGTTCCTGGCAGAAATAATCACACAGGCCAGCCTATCATGACCACAATGACACCAATATAATTGAAGAATTCTTTCAAAGAGAACACAAAATTGACACCAAAGGAAAGCAAGAGTTTCCAAAACAACAGCTTTGTTTGAAAGGACTTCTTTTGTTTTGTTGGTTCTTCATGGGGTTTTTTTTCTGTTTCGTGCCATGAGCAGCAAACCAGTGTACAAAAACGTCACAGACGATAGCAACAAAAAGCGACTAGGTTTTCCTGAGCACGAACTGCCTCACTCTATATACACAGGGGAAGGCTCCCTCCCTCTCACTGACTCTACCCACCCCAGAGAGGGCAGGGTGGGCAGCAGGGGTGGCCCTTTCCCAGCCCAGGTTCTTGCCATGAAGCCCGTGACAGCCTTCTGGAAACCCTCCCGTATGCCTGCTCCTGACTGATCCCAGCCAGCATCGGTGTCTTGTCCGACAGCAGCACACATGGTCCTTTATTCCTCCTCCCCGAGCACCCCTTCAGTAGAAACCAGTAAGAAAATCCTCTACTGAAGGGGACAGATGATTCTGGGTCAACATCTACAATCCCAGGGAAGTCTTTTTGGCAGAGGGAGGGGGAGAAAGGCCCCTTCTGCCACCCTCTGGGCCACCAGCTCACCCCCAGGGCACGGCCCCACCCTACCTAACACCGTTGCCCCGAGACCTGCTGACAATATGCTATCTGTGGGGAGCTGCCTGCAAGACACTGAACTACCAATGATCACAAATATCAAAACCCTGACAGAGGCTACAGCAAAAGGGATGATATGACAGCGAGACCGAGGTACTGTATGGTAAAGTGCGCCGATCGCCCCGGTTAGCCCGACGACCCTGTGAGCAGCTTCTGTGAATGCTAAAAAGTCCAAGGAGAAAGAGAGGTTGCCGACTTGGGGAGAATGAGTCTGTGGCTTCGGAACCCCGCACACCCTCGCAACTGACAGAGGGACACGTCACTGTGCCTCCAGGAGGAAGATGGGCCAGATCACCTTTGGTGTACAAAACCTAATACTCAGGGAGGGGAGGACTGCGGGCAGGTGTGATCATCTCTCTGCTATTCAGAGTGGATGCCACGAGTTGTCCAGCTTGACAGACTGTTCTCCTCAGCCTAGATCCTCCACCAAGGCTACCTAGAGGTTGAGGGAACACTCTTTTCCTTCCAAGAGCTGTTTGAAAGGAAACTGTCCTCTTCTACAAACACACTCTCACACATGCACAGAGCTCCCACACACTGGCAAATGGCATATGGAAACTTGGCTGGGGCGGCTGGGGAACCGCCTTGGCACTGGCAGGAAAGCCTTGGGGAGGAGTCGGGAAGCCAGGGCTCACTGGTCATTGTGTGTGCATGCTGCGGTTTCTCCCTCACCCTCGCGCCAAAGCTGGGGCAGAAGCAGGCTAGCTGTTGGGCAGGTGTGAGGGCTACCCTCTAAGCCAGGCTGCCGGGGCTCTGGCTGGGTTACCTCTCTCCACATGGACTTGGCCCAAGGTAAGAGTGAGACAAAGACCAGTTCAGATGCCTGCTGCTCCCCAACACCCCAAATACAGCCATGACTCCCTGTGGAGCCTGTGGACCGGGCCTACTATCTGCTCGTTCGACCTACATGTTTCTGAGCCAACCTGGTCCCCAGAAGCCCTGCGTTTCCTCTTCACTCCCCCCTACCCCTGACAGCTGTATCTGTCTCTGGCCTGGCCATGCCAGGCATGTGGCTTTCACTTTTTTCTCTCCTTTGGAGCACCGGAAAGTGCCCACCAGAATGGGGCGCTGAGCTATAGCCAGGGCAAAGGCAAGCTTTTGGAGGCATGCCAATGTGGGGAAAGCTCGAGCTGCCTGGCCACCTGGGCCATGCCACAGAGACGGGGGAAGAGAGGGCCTACACAGTCACACCACAGTGGCATTCCAGAGCTGGTCCCCATCTGAGGTAGGGATCCTCTGCCTGCAGCAACTCCACGTCCTAGTAGGAGACAGGCCAGGCCCCCAGGGGCTCCTCCCACGACCTCTTTCCAACGTCTCCTTTTGTAAAGAGGCCAAGGGGCACTGAGGCCACCAGCCACTCCTACGCACAGCAGCTTGATGGTGGGCAGGGCCAATCCAGTCACTCAAGAGGTGCCTCTTTACAGGGCAGCCCTAGGGTGAGAGGCACTAAGAAAAGCTTGGCCTAGCTCTCAAAGAAGGCAGAAAACAAAGGTGACATGTCAAAAGGAGCTCATGGGCAGCAAGGGCACTCAATGTTCTCTCCTCCTGTACCCCACACCCTGGAGACTTATTCCCTCAATGCCAGGAGGCCTATGCCGTAGGGCAGTCCCTCTCAGGGCTGCTTCCCTGGGCCTGAGTTCACTCAGAGAGGCTCTCCGCCTTCTGCTGCCTCCTACAGGCCCATTTGCTAAAGTCATGACCACTGAGTCACTGAAGCTCAATGTAGGTCTAACACAGACAAACTGGAAATACTGGAACTGACCTAGGGCAACTGGGCTGCCTAGAGACAGGGGAGGGGAGGCTCACCAGAGGAAGCCATTGAGTGATCTCTTCTGCTCTTAAGCAGATCTGTTCCTAGTAGGAGTCAACCAGGAGTCAGCAAATGCCCAGTCCCTGCCTCCCCTCTTGAGGTTCATGCATGACTGAGCTGAAGTCCTTCAACAAAAGCTCCTCCTTGCAAAGCACTTGAACCTCCACCCATGGGGACCTGGTTCCTTGGCAGCTCCCTTTCAACCGAGACATGGGCTTTTGGGGGGCAGGGTGGAGAGCATGTGATGCCCCCCACGTGAAACAGTTCAGTACTTAGTCTGGCTCCACTGAAGGAATCTGGCCCTAGGGAAACAACACTGGCAGGAGCCACATCTCCCCAAAACCTGGACACTGACATGCCCTGTAAAACCAAGACATGGATCTACAGGAACGTCCACGAATGGACCCTGACGCAAGTACTCTGCAGACTGAAACATCCCCAAACCAACAAACCAACTCCAGCTCATTCTTCCCTGAAGCTGCCTTAGAGAAAGAGAGCGAGCGAGCGAGCAAGAAAGAACATACGAGAACACATTTAAGGGGCACTAAAGATTAAAATGGTATCTGCTATCAACATTAAACTGAAACAGTGTGTATGATTCAAATCACAGTTTTCTCAAGTTACCATTTCCATTGATTAATTTCTGTGCTCATTTCTGATTGAGATATGGGTCAGTTCTCAGCTCTCATGGGCAGAATTTACACAGGGTCCTGCCTAGTACTGTGTGAATGTTGACTCTCTTTGCTTTGGATTTGTCGCTGCAATAGATCTCCAATCCCCTCAATGGAAACTAGCCATTGGGCTGAGAGGCGCTTCCACCTCCTACCCCAGGCAGCATCCTGGAGGGAGTGGGTGGTTGGCTGCTTGCTTTGAGTCATGGGACACCAGTGGGAAGAATCTGGCTGGTTCTATTTTGACCATGAGCGGGGAAATCCCTTGGCTCTGGGCTTACCGCTGGTATAGAAACAAGGCCTCAGCTCCCTGACAGTGGGGGCTGTGCTGGAGACCAAAGGGGACCCCAGCATAAGCCTGGAGGTCCCTGGCAGTGGAAAGATGAAACACAATCCAATCTCATCACTTCGGTGCCAGAAGAACTACTGCTTGTTGTTCCCTTTCTCCTCAACCAGCTGTTGTTAAAGCACCAACAAGCAGAGTGAAAGAGCCACTGACTCCAATCTCCCCATGTAAGGCCACTAGGAGCAGAGAGAAAGAGCCAAAGGGAAGGAGGGAAAATCCAGCCCCCAGCACTACACCCCGGGTTGAGGAGACATCCTGAGGGGAAGAGCTGGGGAAGGAAGAGTGGTGGAAGAAAGGGACAGAGAAGAGGAAAAAGAAATACACCAAACATCCTACTGCCCTCTCCCATGATTTCATCAAGAACTGGGTGTTCTCCAAGTCAAGTCGGGACTTGCTTCCTCGGGGAGGGAAAAAAAAAAACAAAAAACAAAAAACAAGCACCTTCAGTCTATTTTCTTGGCTGGAAGCCGGAGCAAATCCAGCAGATATTTACACAAGGGCCCAGCCATGTATGAGAACAGGATGACCAGCTTCCCGTGGGTCATGGTCATGAGAGTCTGGTGTCCCGAGGCCCAGATGCGATACCAGGGGCCGTAGAATGGGTCTGAGATGGCCGGACACAGCATGTTGTTCAAATTCACTTCGGTGACCTGCAGGGACAAGGGAGGTAGAGTGAGCGTTCACCATCCTTAGGCTTTCTCTGGCTTCTGCCAGTTCAGCCATCTCTACCTAATGGGGGACTAGACAAGGAGGGATTGACCAATCCCCACCTGTTCATAAAGGGATTTCTTCTCTCCCCGAGGTTTTCTGAGTCAAGGCTAAAGCCCTCTGGAGGTGACAGGAGAAGGCTGTCCAGTGAAAAAGCTGTTTGGTTTTGCTCAGAGTCTTGCCTTCCAGTTGGGCCCAGGGCCCGTTGCCATTTCTAAGCATCTACTATGTACCTGGTCCCCGCAGAGGTGTTATGGGCTAGAAGTGCAGTCAACAGCATGGTCCCTGCCTCTCTGCAACTGGCAATCCGTTGAGTGGGGGTGATCGGTTTACATTTGACCTCAAACCCGACAGTGCTAACGGAGCTTTACACAGCACGAGGAGGTCTGAGGAACATACAGAATCGGGGCTGAGTCCTCAGAGAAGATTTCACAAGGCAAGTGGCACTTGAATGGACTCATGGAAGATGGATACGGGGTCATGGTGAGGAATGGGGTGAGCAGAGCCTTCCTTGGAGGCGGCGTGGCCTGAGCATGGTATGTAGGGTGACATGAGCACACTGACACCTCTGGAATCACGGATCCCAGTGGAGAGCAGCAAGAGGTAAGGGTGTGAACATTCTACTGCTGCCTCCCACGAGCACAGGAAGCATTCACACCGTTGGCAAGGAGCTCAGACTACCCCCTGGCAAACCGGAGCAGAGCCATACATACACCAGGGTGGGGAACAGGAAGTGAATGCTTCTAAAAAGGCGCTGGGGACATCGGTTACACACCCTAGTCATGCCAGGTCGCGCGAGGCTCCACACGGCTAATGCTGTATTAATGCCACTCGCACGCAAAACCAGACATGCCACTCCTGCCCCGAGGACAGCCACAGCATCTGCCTTCCAAAGCCCTTCAAGCCCGTTCATGTTAAAGACAAGTCCTCACCACATCTCAGGGAGGTTGGGGCTTTTAATACCATGTCACAGAGAGGTGGGGAACTCTCTGCCCTCAAGAGTAAAGTGACTCACTCACAGCAGTCACAGAGCCAGGACTTGAACTTGGGTCTCCTGACCCTCAGCCCCAGCCCCGAGCTCTTCCTACTCACTTTGCCACTGATATACACCCTTGTACTCAGCAATCTTGGGCTCTGGACAACTCAATTACTGAGTGTAATCATTCTCCACACACCGGGCAGTTCTAAACAGCCCAGAATACCACAGGGGGTCCCCGATACCACACTTCCACTGGCCACACAGCTCAGGGCAGAGCCCAGCCTTCAGGACCTGTAAGCAGGCCCAGGATGGACCCAAGGTCAGAAGACTCTCCCAGGCCCAGGGCCAAGGTCCTGCCCTTCCATTGGGTCCACAGCAAACCACTTTCCAGTGGAAGCTCATTGTTTCCAACCCAAGTGGCCATGAGTGAAGGGCATCCTTGCCTCTCCAGGGATGAAAGAAATAGTCATTACTGAAGGATTCAGAAAACTCTTTGGAGAGGTCAAGGCTATGGATCATAAATCAGCAACCCAGACACAACAATCTGACATCCTGGCCTTTAGCATCTCGTATTTTCAAAACAAAAGCATACACCAGCGCCAACCAGGATTATCAAGATTTATGGAGAACTCCAAACAGAAGGGATAGAAGGGGATATAACCAAACTTACCAGGCCGAGGATCTGCAAGACGGTGAAGTGATAAAAGAACATGAGGCCAGTTGAGAGAAGAGCCCACCGGAAACTGCTGAGGGGCTCCGGGGTATAAGCACCTGGAGGAAGAGGGGAGATGGTGAGATGGCAGGAACAGTGACCCACTTCTCCTCCTTTGCCCATGAGGGTGCAGGTACTGAGGACACAGCTGCTGCCTGCTGAGAATCCCTTTTGCTGATCAGTGACAGCTACTCAAGAGACAGCCCCACTGATTAGCTGGGTACTTAAAGCAGCCCCTTTCTGATCTGATCTCCGTTCTGCCACTTCATACTGGCGCCATTACAAAGAGAGGATTTTTTTAATTATAAAAGTAGTACATACTCATTAAAGGAAATTTAGAAAATGTTAAAAAGTAGAAACAAGATGGAGGAAAAGAAGAGAAACATCCCCAGCACTCTACTACCAGAATGCAACCACTGCCAACACAAGGGTTTGTCGCATGGGTCATTTTCTCTATGCCTCAGGATTTTCTTTTTTCTCTTTTTTAAAATAGTGATTGGAATCATACTATATATAATCGTATAGCCTTCATTTACCCATTAATTTCTTCACGTTTTTAAAGACATATGTCACGGAGGAAGTATGGTGTGGTGGTTGAGAATGTTAACTTTGAAGACAGACAGATGTAAGTTTAAATCTCGACTCCACCACTTACTGGCTGTGTGATCCTGGCAAAGTTGTTTAAACTCCCCAAATCTCAAATAGTACTACCTACTTCTCAGAGTTATTGTGGGGAGTAAATGAAACAATATACTGAGAGCAAGCCTTAGTTCAGGGTCTGGTACAATGTAAATGGCTCGATGGGTGTTAGATGCTGTCATCATCATCATTATTTTTCAAATAATTGAATAATGTACCATATCCAATTGCTGTGCCATTTCCCAACTACTGAATAAATCTCTCTCCCAGGAACACCTAAAGTGATATATTTTCCGTCTATCATTGCTAATAACTATCATCCCAGTAAGCTTGGATATACTCCAGAGCTTGCAAAGCAGGCGCGTGGTTTATAGGATGTTGTAGGAGTCACTCTAAATGCGGACTTGGAGGAGGGTTCTCAAGAATGAAAGACACCTGGACCCCTCACCCCAAACAAGTAGGGGCAACATCACATCCTGGAGTATTATTTTCCTAAGTCAGTCTTTCACTGGTTCATCCATTCATTCGATAGTTATGAGGCACCTAGTATATGCCAAGCCCTTGTGCCAAGCTTTGGGGACAGAAAGATGAGGAAGACGGGCTCCCTGCAGGCTCAGACTTACAATCTACATACAACACAGTGTGCTTGGTGGGATGACTAAGGTCTGTGCCACCTGTTATGAGAAAACAAGGCTCAGGCAGGGAGACAAAGAATGCTTCTTGGTAGAGGGAGCACTGGAATGGAGTCTTGAGGGACAAACAGGACTTCAGGAGGGGCCTGGGCATCGCAAAGCAGCAGCCTGCATGGAGGCCGACACGAGCGAGGCAATCCACAGAGCCGTGGGTAAGACACAGGAGAGAGTGCGATGTGGACAGTGAGCAGGGGTGAGACTCAGAGGTTGGTAGGGCTTGTCTGCTCCCGGCTGGGCCATGTGGGACCTTAGGAGCCATGCTGAGGGCAACGGGCTTCATCTCATGTGGCAGGGCCGTCAGCTCAAAGGCCTCAAGTCTCAGGCAGGTGATCAGAAGCGTGACCAGGGTCTAAGAAACATTAGGGGATGCTGGAGACAGGCAAACTGGAGAGCCTCCGCCCCTTCTAAAGAGGGCAACCACCACTCAGCTCCATTCAATCCTTGCCCTGCAGGGATGTGGGCCCAGAGTTGCTAGTTTTTTCACTTTTGCAAGAAAAACCAAAAATATGAACTTTTATGTGGAATTTCCTGATTTTTTTTTTTAACTGTTGGTGACTAATTCAAAGTGTTTTAAGAATGTTCAACAGACCAAACAAAACATGGTGTCTGGATGGATTTCAGCCCACGGGTGGCCAGCTTTGAGCTCTGCTGTAGAGCCACAGAATGCAGTGGCAGGTTAGAAGCAGGAAACTGATGTGATCACACGTGTGCCTGTGCAAGATCACCCTGGCCAGTGTGCACGGGTTGGGCTGGACCAGAGAGAGAAGAGGTAGGGTGCCTGGTAAGGAGACTATTGCAGGAGCCCAGAGACAGAAGAGGATGGCCTTGGAAGGCAACAGTAGTGAGGCTGGAGAAGAGTAAGGGGAAAGAATCACTAGGACGTGGCAGAAGATTGGATGCTGGGGGGTTAAGGAGAGGAAGGATCTTGGAAGACCCCCAGGATTCTGGCTTGGGCATCACTGGGGTTGATGGGACCACGTACTGTGATGGAGAGGAGTGGAAAAGGTGCATTGGGGCAGAGGGTAAGGAAATGATGAGGCCAAGCTTAGATACGTTGAAATTGAGGTCTCAGTGGAATATCATGTGGAAATGTCCCTTTGGTGGCTGGCTGTACTCTAGGACATAGAGTGTGGTGGGTGAGAACATGGGTCCTGGAGCTGGACACATGGAGATTTTTTGCAAATCCTGGCCCCACAACTTATCAACCTTGGGGCCTTAGGCAAGTCTCAGTGTGTCCTGAACTCAGTTCTGCTCATCTATAAAATGAGGCGGCACTGCCTAATTCACAAGGTTGTTGGAGAGATGAGATGCATGTCAAAATTATAGTACTGTATCTGGGACTTAACAAATGCTGATTATTTTCATAATTATATGAGTCACAAGCTCAGTGAAGAGGACGGGGCTGAGCATCCAGCTGTCGGTGTCATCAGCACACAGTGGTAACTGGAGTCACGGAAGCATATGTAGACTGAGACAGGAGAAAGGCCAGAGGCAGAATGCCCAGGAACGCCACGTAAGGAGGGAATGTGGAGGGGAGAAGAGGAAGGAGATGGGGTGACTAAAGCCAGGGCCAGGGGGGTCTTTCGTGGGGAAGCTCAGGCTTGTTCTAGGAACAAGAGGCAGGCTCATGGCACAATCGAGTCAGAAGGCCTCTGAGGACATAGATCTCATCCCTCCATTTTATAGATGGAGAAACTGAGATTGGGAGACAGTGTTAGGGCAAAACTGTAACAGTGGAGCACTGGGGAAACAGACTCGCAGACACTGCCAGGGGACTGAATGCTCGATGCAACAGCCACTTGTCTAGACCTCCAGCACGCCAAGTTGGATTGTCTCTTTCCTTGTCTGCCTCCCCCTCCAGACGGAGCACACCGCAGGGTCGAGGACCAAGTCGGTCTGCTGCCGCCTTCCTAGCGCCTAGCACAGCGCGTGGTGCGTGAAAACGCACTGGCTGTCCACTTCGGGTGCACGTTCCTGTCTGCAGAGTGCGTGGGCGCCCACTGCTATCACCCACACAGGAGAAGAGGGGACCTGGAAGACCGGCAGGTGCTTCGGCTGCCACCATGTTCCCCAGGTGTCTTCTCTCTCCAGCCTCTGTTTGGCGCCCCCTAGCGGCAGATGGGCAGCAGTGACAGGCCCCGCCAGCCAGCGGGTGGCTGCAGGCAGGGGAGTGGGTGTGTGGAGGGAGTGTCCTCAGCCAGGAGGCAGCTGCACCCAGCGCTGGGGAAAGCTGAGACGGGCTTCAGCCGCGGGGCAGCTCTGCGCTCATCGCGCTCCTCCCCCTTACCGCCCTATGTCATGGGAGGAAAGGAACACTCAGATACCACCAGGGGACACACTTCTCAGTGCTCTCACCGACCCTTGCCCAAACCTCCACTTTCGTACTTTTCATTCTAGGTTGCATCATCCCTCCCATACCAGACTGTTAGTTCTCTGAGGGAGGGGCTGTTTCTGAATCCCTCTTCACATTCAGCACCTGGCACACAGTAGGCACTCAAAAAATAATCACTGCCATGGGCGAATGAATGGCAAAGACCTTCTGGAGAATCATAAAAGTATAACCCTTTGGCTCAACAATCCTACTTCGAGGACCACCATCAAATACCTAAAAACCCCAACAAACCACCTTTATTTGCACAAAGACATTTACACCCACGCTATCTATAAGATTGAGAAACTTGAAGCAAACCAAATGGGGAGATAAGTTAAGTAAACTATGGTACCTAAATATTGTGCAACCGTCCATTGCTGTTCAAATGACAACGAGACAAACTATGTACCTGTATGGAAAAGTTCACAGCTAGTAATGGCAAGTGTAAAAGACAGAACACCAGCCAGTACATAGATGATAGAAAACACAGCTTAGTAGTTCAAAAAAAAAAAAAAGCCCTTGGGATCAAACAGCCTTGGGGTTGAATCCTGGCTCTGCCACCACCTATAGGAGTGACCTTGGGCAAATTGTGCTGTCCCCCTAAGCCTGTTTGCCTGCGTGTGGACTGGACGTAATATCTACCTCTCAGGGCTGGTGAGTGGAATGAGACAGAATCAGATGGCAGCTCCTATCTTTACTGTGGCAACCACAGCCACCCAAAATCTTACAAAAGACTGGGGGAGGAAGGGAATCTTGTAAAGAGGTGATCTTCTCTATGAAGGGGAACTTGCACTGTGGTTTCCATTGTTCTTTCACTGCTGTTGGTTCTTTTCATTGCAAAACTGATCAAATATTCAATTTCTTTGAAAAATAAAGTACCCTGAGAATAGATGATCCAGTCTACATAGATATATGCAAATTGTATGCAAACACACATCATTCTCTTTTCTATATACCTGGATGTGGCCCTTGGGATAATCCCAGTGAAAAACCAGTTTTCTTATAAAGGAAAGGAGAAACTTAAGCACTTTCAGAAAAATTAAACACATAAAACTTTTTCTTACTTTAAGGAAAAAAAAAATGTGACATTTTCTGCTAGCATATTCCATCCCAGGAGGAGAGAAGCATGTCAGCTGCAAAGGTAGGGGGAATCCAAGATAATAGCTTTGTCTAACATCGATTTCTGCCAGAAGGAAGCTTTACGAGCCCTGGGAAAGAAGTCAAATGCACCACCAGTAGCCAAGACCGATCCCCAGAAGCCTCCCAAGGGCCCTTTCTCTCATCCTTTAACCACACCGAGGAAGGACTTACACCAATGAGATGAGCCCAGGCAGGGTGGCATCCCATTCTCCAATCTTCTTCCCGCTTCCTCCAACTGCCTCACTTATTCACGCTCCCCATTCATTCAACATCTACTGAGTCCACACTGGGAGCCAGCCTCCATGTCAGGTGGCGAGATAAAGAGTCAGAGATAGGTCCTGCCCTCGAGAACTACCTACAGTTTACAAATGAACAACAAGATGGTGTAATAAGGTAAGAGCAGTAAGTGACGGGGACGCTGAAGGAGGGTAGCCGCACAAGATGACAGCTGAGGTAAGTTTTGAAGAACCAAAAGGAGTTGGGGTAGGGGCTTGAAGGAAGGAAGGTACACTCCAGGCAGAGGGTAGTGCTTGAGAAAAGATGTGGAGACATGAAACAGCATGTTGTTTGTGTGCAATTACAAGCAGTTCTGTGTTACTAGAAAGCACAGAACTTTATGAGAAAGGAGATGAAGCTGAAGAGACAGGCAGGCGGGGCTGGGTCAGGAAGAGCCTTGTTTCCATGCCAGGGAACTTGGCCTTCATCCTATACACAGTGAGAAGCCACTGAAAGGTTTTAACCACGGGAGTGAAAAGGTCAGATTTATGTCTCAGCTAGCTAGACTGCTCTGGCAACAGTGTGGACAATGGGCTGGAAAGGGACATGGCGGAAGATAGGTTCAGATGCTGCTGCAGTGACACAGATGACTTGGCAATTGGTCAGACATGAAGGAGACATCAGGGTGGCTTCCAGGTCTATAACTCCAGTAACTGAGAGGAGGTAATTTAGAGGAGAGAGGTAATTGGGAGGCATGCAGGTTGGGGTATGCTGGCACTGATGCCTATAGGCCACCCCAGCAGACATCTCTAACAGGCTGTTGATGTCCAGGTCTGCTGCCTGGCAACAGAGCTTACGGTGTGGATAAAATCAACAAGGAAGAGTCCACAAAATGAGATTAAAGGTCCAAGGACAAAGCCTGCAAAACAGCAACATTTAAGTGGCTGATAGAGGGAGGAACATCTACAGGAAGGCAACAATGAAGACAAAATTAAAGAGGCAGTTGCAGAACTAGTAGAGAGGTGTCCTGGAAGTCAAGAGAACATTAAGTTTCAAGAAGAAGGAAAGGATCAATAATGTTTAGTGCTCTATTAATTACACTGATCAATAAATAAGGTAGCCCCTTGCCACATGTGGCTGTTTACATTTAAATGAATTAAAATTAAATAAAATGAAAACTTTGCTTTCTCAGTTACACCAGCCACATACGCCTAGTGGCCACCATATTGGACAATGCAGAGATAGAACGTTTGCATCATCATAGAAAATTCCAGCAGGAACATACTTCTCTAGAGGAGTACAGAAAAGTAAAGACAAACACTCTAACTGCGTTTGGCAACATGCTAGTCACTGGTGATCTTTGCAATAGCAATTTCAGGAAAAGTAGCAGTGCGGGAGCTGAGTGGTAAAAGATGAAGAAAAGTTTTCTAGGTGTGCAAGATAAGGAAGGGAATTCCAAGAAAAGGGAACAGGATATGCAAAGTCACAGAGAAGTCACTAGCCCGATTCCCTATATTCTCAATCTCTTCTCTGAACATCCCCCCTTCATCCTTTTCTTCTTTCCCAACCTACCTCTCCCCACAAGGAACCTGCTTCATCTGTAGCCCTCTAAAGCAGTGACTGACTCGTCTCCTTTGGCCCATGTACATAGCATGGGTACCTTTTTTCTTTTCACTGCTGTGCCTGACCACTGGCCCTCCATGCTCCCTAAAGCCCCACCACTACCATACTCTGTACCACTCACTATACTTCCCTTTACAGTTATCTACAGACATATGGGACACAGCCCTCATCCTCTGAAGACATTATTAACAGTACTGGGCTCAGTACCACTCTCTCCAAATCCACTCCTGTCAGATTTCTTTCAGCATGCACCTAGATGAAGCTTCCAGGATCCTGGTCTCTCAGTTCCTTGGCCTTTTCGCCTCAATGATCCTGTCCTCTAGCATACCTCAGGCTCATGGTCATGCCTGAGACTTCATAATTAGGAATATCCATATCCCCTCCCTAATGTCAAAGTCAAGCTTTCCCTCTTCAACCATCACTTCTGTCTTTCCAGCTCACTCCTGCTAATCATGACCCCAACACTTCTTTGGCCCCATGGGATGGGCAATCTATCGGTCCTACTATCTTTTTGCTGTCCCTTGTGGCTCTCACTTCCCTCCTTAAATTCCACGGCCCATCATTCTAATTATCGCCTGCATACACCTTTGACTCCACTGTTCCTCTCACCATCCTACTCGTCTGGAAAAAAACCTAGCCCTGATTGAATCCAATCTCCTCCTCCGCCTTGTTTGTCCCTGCACAGTGAACGTGGCTAGAGAAAAACAACAGTGCTGACTGTTCTCGCTTCAAATTCGTGATCACAAACCTCAAGTGCATCCTTCATGTTGCCAGGCAATCGCATTAGACTGGCCCAGTCCATTCACTCGCATACACTCCTGGGCCACAATTTAATATCTTCTCCTCTCTTTTCAAACCTTTAATACTTCTATTCCATCCTCACTGTCAGATGATCCCTGAGAATAAAAGGAATCAGACAAAAATTTCCACAAGCTCTCAGAAACACATTTAACCACCTATCTGCATCAGTGCCCGAGATGCTTTGCCTACATCCCCCCCTCCTGTTACCACAAATGAACTGGCCAGGGTCCCAGCCAAGGCCAGCCTCTCCATTTGTATCCAGATTCTGTCTGTCCCTCTCACCTACTCAACAACATCACTCCAGCCACTGCTTCCTCTTTCTTTTACACCACAATTTCTTCCCCTCTCGCGGATTACTGCCAGTAGCATAGAAACATATAAACTGCAGGCACTGTAATAGCTCCCATGCTAAAACAAACCAACTGACACTTGACCTCACTCCTCCCTCCAGCCACTTCCTCACTCCTCTGCTCTCCTTCACAGCAAAACTCCTTGAAAGAATTGTCTAAACCTGTCTTGTACGAAATGGTAGCTACTAGTCATATGTAGCTACTGGGCACTTGAAACGTGGCTAGTTTGAACTGAGATGTGCTGTTAATGTAAAATACACACTGGATTTCTTTTTTTTTTTTTAAATACAAAGAAAATTTTATTTGTTATCAAAGACTCTAAGAAATGATGACATAATAAGGTTAACAGAGTTGATGGCAAGAAACAAATAGGTGTTTTTAAAAGTTATAGATGAATAATCACATTGTTTCATTCTACCTTCCCTGGATTATGTAAGAGAGCATCTCTGATATACTCCCAACTGAATCTTAAGCATGATGTGTCCAGGTGGTACCACACTGGATTTCAAAGGAATCTACCAAAGTATCCTGGTAAAAATTTTTACATTAATTACATTGGAATGACAATATTTTAGATATACTGGGTTAAATAAGAGACATTATTAAAATTAATTTCACCTGCTTCTCTTACCTATTTTTAATGCGACTACTAGAACATTTTAAATTACACATGTAGCTCATTTTTTTTTTTTTTTTAGAGACAGGATCTCATCCAGTTGCCAGGCTAGAGTACAGTGGCTTGATCATAGCTAACCATAACCTCAAATTACTGGGCTCAAGCTATCTTCCTGCCTCAGCCTCCCAAGTATTATTAGTTGGGACTACAGGCATGCACCACCATACCTGGCTAATTTTTCTATTTTTTTTTTTTTTTTTAGAAACAAGGTCTTGCTATGTTGCCCAGGCTGGTCTTGAACTCCTGGCCCCAACGATCCTCTTGCCTCAGCTTCCCAAAGTGCTGACATTACAGGCATGAGCCGCCATGCCTGGCTCACATAGTTTTGTTAGACAGCACTGGTCTGTACTCCCTACCTACAATTCCTCTCTTCCTGTTTGCTCTGAAACCCACTCTAATCAGGCTTCCCCTCTTCTCCAAAACAGCTCCCATCAAGGTCACAAATGACCTTTTCATTGCTAAATCCAATGGCCAGTTCTCATCCTATGTACCCTCAGAATGAAACAGGACAAGATTAGAGGCAAGGAGAATTGTGAGGAAGCTGTTAAAATATACCAAGTCAGGGATGATCTGACCAGAAGTTGGGGCAGTGGGAATGAATTTGAGAAATGATCAGGAAGTGCAATTAACAGGATGTGGTCCGTGACTGCATGGGGGCAGGGAAAAGTGTAAAGAACTAACAATGAACTTTAGACTTCTGGTCTGGGTAATGAGTGGGCGGTGGTACCATACAATAGGACAGGGAACATCAGAGAAGGCGCAGGTTTAGGGACAGGAAAGAGAACAACAAGTTTAGTTGCTGACAACAATTTGCCATCCCATCTTTCGTGCCCTCTAAATGAGATACCTCCATTTCTAGCCTTTGCAAGCCATAGTTGCCCAGAAGATATCTCAGTGTGGCACAACCCTAAGATGTCATGATTATTTGCTTCCCCATCCTCAGCCACTGAGCACAGGCTCAAGTCAGGGTTCCCTTCATCCAGGCATTGGATCAAATGAACCTGTCCTCTATTCTGTTTACTGTACGAGGAAGTGGAGGATGTCCTGGAGTGGCAGTTTACAGGGAAGCTCCATCTTGTCAGCTTGCTATCTTGAGGGCCTGGAGAGCCCACCCAGGCCAAGCTTAAACCTCAAAGTGTGTGCCAGGGGCTTCCCAGCCCTCCACGCTGTGGCTAAGGCAATTTAAAGGCCCACTTTCACCCACGAAGATCAGAGAGCCAGTCCTCTGCCAATAGCACACAGTGTGAGGGCCTGAGTTGGCAAAGAATCCAGCAGGTGGGCCTGGCCTAGCGGAAAAAGCACTGGCATTCAGAGACCCAGGTGCCAGCTTAGAAGCTGCTGTGTGACCTTCTGTGTGGATGGAAACCTCTCTGTGCATCAGTGTCCCTCTGGAAAGAAAATCCCAGGTCCCCTCTATGTTGAAGGAGCACTGTAGGGATAGAAAAGCTAACAGAGCATGCAGATACCCTGGAGAACAGTGCTGTTTAAGCGCAACACACCATTGTACTGCACGCATGTTACACAGTATTAACTAGGTCTCTGGTGAGCTTTAAGCAAGGGGAAGCCAACTCTTGGATCATTTGAGGCAATGAAGTTTCAACTTGGATCTGGATCAGAGTCCCCTAGGGGGGTGGGTGCCTCTCAAACTTGAATGTGCATCAGAATTGGAATCCCCAGGAGGGCAGGTTAAAGCCCAGCTTGCTGGGCCCTACTCCAGAGTTTCAGATTCAGTAGGTCTGGGGTGGGGCCTGCACTCTGAAATCTGAGAATGTGCATTAATAACAGGTTCCCTGGTTAGGCTGCCAAATCCAGGGACCATACTTTGAGAAGCAATATCTTAGAGAACGTGTAGAAAATGCAGATTCCTGGGCCCTGCAGCGACTTGAATCCAGGAGGTGTGGGTGGGCCCTGGAGTCTCCATTTGAGTAACAAGAGCCTCAGGGTGATTCTGATGCTTGGGTCCTCTGACCACACAGGTGAAACACGGACTTAGGGGCAAGATATAGCAAGAGACCTGGGAAAAGCTACTACTGAAGGAGCCACAATCTGGCCAGGTATGAGGAGCAGTGTCTCTTAGAAGGTGATACAATTAAGGCAGAAAATACTTGACTTAATCCTTTGCTCCCATAAAGGACTCCTGAGCCCCAGGTACCTCCTCTGCAGCAAGGAAAATCTAAACTCACCTACCCACCCCCTTGCACAAGGCTCAGCCCTCAGCCAAATTTTCAGATCCCCAAGCTCCTCCCTCATGCCCTAATCCCTGGGGACCGTTCAGGATTTACCCGAGTTCAGTACACTTTCTCTTGCCCCTGCTGACCAGTAAAGTGGAACAGGGAAGCCCGTGAAAGAGAACTTTCCCCGTATCCTAACACCAGCAGGACAGGAGGGGCAATGGGCTCACCAGGATGGAGGAAGAACAGAAGACCCCACTTGGGCCCTGGTGTCAGTATGACTTTTGGGCCAGTTCTCGAGCTGTCACTGGCCAAAGT
>NW_012134303.1:6913594-6941442 GCF_000956105.1 Propithecus coquereli | reverse complement strand
TAGGATTACAGGCGTGAGCCACCGCGCCCGGCCAACACTGGGGTTCTTAAACCTCAGTTTCCTGAAATGTTCCCAAAGGACATCTGAATTGCCTGCAATTCTGGACAACTTTCTTACTGGGTGTCAAGCTTGAGAAGGCCACTGCTCACCAATTCTGAAACAAGAGCTCCCTCTAGTGCAACAGAGGGGGTTTCCCAGCAGCTGGGAGGCAGGGAACCCTCTGGCAGCCTCGGGAGATCACTGGACTCCTCAGAAAAACATTTGAAATGTACAAAATAAAAGGCAAAGGATTACAAAGAAAGCCAATGATATTAAAACACAGTTACCAAAACATTTTAAAATTTCTTAATACAACAATCATGCTTTATATACATGCATTTAATCACAAGATGTAGCAGCAAGCTGAATAACTACTATAATTTCAAAGCAGTGATGAGCATAAACGGTGTTCTGAGATGGCTGCCACTACTGTAATATGATAGGAAGCCATCTGTGATTGCTAGTGGCAACGAAGTCACAGGTAGGACTAATACCACTGGTGTTTGTTGCCTGCATTCATGTGCTACATTTCTGCTAGAGGCCAGGGAAAATAAAGACATGATTTCCACTCCCATTCAAGTTAACGGGCCCCTTAAATCCTATTTGTGGACCCCAGGCTAAGAACCGCTGCCTACATGAAAACAACTACAACCAACCAAGCAAAACACATCACAAAGACTAAGGAGCTCTCAGAGGGGAGCTCTCAAATTGCGCCGCCAGCCCCGCAGGCAGGACCGAGCTGCCATCCCACAGCTGTGCGGGCAGCCCATCCCACGGCTGACTACCCTCCAACCATCCCGCTACAACCTCTGGCAGCCCGGGGACACCTGCCGTGTTTCCCTAGAATGTCCCTTTCACCTTCTCACCCTCAGGAACCCTGGCTGTCCCCTGGGGACGCTGCTTCTCTCACTGACTTCTCTGAGCAGAGGCTGTTCTTTTCTGTCCTTCTGTTCCTGCAGTGAGCTTTTGTGGCGGGAGGGAAGTTGAAAATTCCTCTAGCCCTCCATTATCACTCCTAGATGTTTACTCTTCCCCTTCTCTCTCTTTCAAGGTTCAGCTCCTCTTCTTCGTCACTTTCCCCCATTGTTGGCCCCCAAGTTACTGTCAGAGTCATCCCAGATCAGTGTGACATAGTTTGCCATCTTCCTTTTTCCATTCCACCTTTTCCTGCCAGCATTCTGGGTGATTTCATGAGGGCGCCCCTTCCAACACCCTAACCTCGTGGCCTCCTGAACCTCCTCAGTTCTGCAAGTGTGCTCCGCCTCACCACCCACAAGCTGCCCTCTGTCACCGCTCTGAACCACCCCGCCTCTGCCGGAATCATGTGACCACAACCTGCCATCCTTTCAGCTTTCATATCCTCATTCCTTCTATGCACGTGCCCCTAGACCTCCTTGTGACCTCTGATCCCTTGATGCCCCTCCCTTCCCACCCCCCCATGGAATTCCTCCTGTTCCCCAGCTCTCTCCTAGCCTCCCTCTCACACCAGCATGGACCCCATGGCCTTGAACTCTGGCACTAGCACCTTCAACCCCTGATGGGAAGGGGGACTCTTCATCCCTCTCTCCCCACACTTCTACCTACCTTCTCACTAGCTCATCCCCAAAGGGTGGCTTCCTAATGTGAGAACCTAAGAAACTGCTCAGTCCACATTTTATTAGATTAGTAGGCAGAGTCATGGCACATTGGCAAGCAGAAATCACACCAATAATAGCAAACAACTTATATAGCACCAACTATGTGACAGGCACTGATAGGGGCTTTACATACACTGACTAGTTTCATGCTCATTACAACCCTATGAGGAAGTACTGCTGTTATTCTTGTTTTACAGATGAGGAAATTGAAGCACAGAGAAGTTAAGGAACTTGAACGAGGTCACACAGGTAGGAAGGAAGAGAACCAGGATTTGAAACCAGGCAGTCTAGCTTTGTAATGGGCAGCATGCGCTTTTCATCGTGCACATCTCTGCTGAACCTGTCTGTTCAGGTTGGTGTGTTCACCTTCCTCTCTGCTCCAGCTTCTCAGTGCCTTTGACAGGGTGGGAGGTAAGGTGGGACTGCTCTACACACCCAGCCACCTTAGATTCTCTGGGTACAGAGCAGGACGCTCACTTAAGTGTCAAGATCAAAGCTGTGCATGCTCTAGCCCTACTGGCTTTCATCTTATCATCTGTACATGCCCAGCCTCAGGGCAGAGAAAAAAAGGAAAGGAAAGGAGAGGGAAGGGAAAAGGCAAGTAAGGAAGGAGGAGGGGAAGGGCGAGGAGGGGAGAGGAGAAACCCTTCCCATCCCCACTTCTCTAAAGGCCTGATTTTACTGCACTTCTCAGATCCAAAGTGGCTTGGTTACTACTAATTTGGTGAAAATTTCTACTACCTTAGTTTCCTGGATTGCTCTGACCTTTCCTGCAATCTCCTTACACTCTTCTTCCTTTGTCTGCTATTACAGGTTAATGTTCTTCAAGCCTTTTTCCTGAGTTCTATTTCCTCCCCGCCTACACAGTTACCCCAGACCAACTTATCCACCCTAATGCTTGTATCTACTACTTCTAGACTAATGATACCACAGTCAGCCTCTAGCCCAGACATCCCTGAATAGCTCCAGAATATTCTATCCTGCTTCCTGAACAACTCAACCTAGATAGCCTAGAAAATTGCCTCAAATTCAAGTAAAAGCATCTTCCTCTTTGATGTGACCTGAATGTTTGTGTGCCCTCAAAATTCATGTTGAAACCTAACCACCAGTGTGATCTATCAAGAGGTGGAGAGTTTGGGAGGTGACTGACTCATGAGGGTGGAGCCCTCATGCATGGGATTAATGCCCTTATAAAAGAGGCCCAAGGGGGGCTGTTTGCCCCTCCTCCTGAGTGAGGACTCAGTGAGAAGACGCCGTCTATGAGGAATGGGTCCTCATCAGACACTGAATCTACTGGCATCTTAATCTTGGATTCCCAGCCTCCAGAACTGTGAACAATACATTTCTGTTGTTTATAAACTACCCAGTCTATGGTATTTTTGTTACAGCAGCCCAAACAGACTAAGGTACTCCGATACTCCCTAAAACACACTCCTTCCTTCTGTGCCTCCTCTTAGTGGCGCCCCACCCAGTCACCCAGGCCAAAATCCAACAGCCTCACAGACATCACTCTCTACCTATTCCTATATCATCTTAATCACAATAATAATAATTATTAATTTAATCAATATCTGTCATTAGTTTAAATGATTAAAACAAAAATAAATATCCAATCTTAATTTATAGCCTCATCTCCTGAAAAGATGAAAATATAAGACTACTGCCACCTAGTGGCAAAACACAGACAATTAGATATGGCAGTTGCTACACTCAAGCCATATAAAAAATACAAGGAGAAAGGCACATTAAGGAAAATGTGCCTTAGGCTGCCCACGGAAGTCACAGACACCTCCAGAGAGGTATTACCCCTGAGCTAACTTGTAAAGGAGGACACTAAGTTTGCCACATTCCAGGTAGGGAAGCTAATGTGTGCCTGGACATAGAGAGGAGCAGGTTGGACAAACCTGTCAACAGATCTGTTCATTTAGAAAGTGATGAACCAGGCATGGTGGCACACACCTGTAGTCCCAGCTACTCAGGAGGCTGAAGTGGGAGGATTGCTTGAGCCCAGGAGTTCAAGGCCAGCCTGGGCAACAATCTGACTAGATTTTCTCTTTCTTTAGAAAGGTCATTCTGGAGACTGCAGGGAAGACAGACTGGATAGGAGGTAGGGGACAAGGAGAGGAGAGAGAGAACAAAGTAGTCCTGGTAATAGAGGCTGACAGTCTGGACTGGGACAGCAGTGGTGGGGACAGGGGTGGGGAGGAAGGTTCAAATGTGCCAACAATTTTGAGGATTTGAATCATCAGAATTTCTGAACTGACTGGTATAGGGGATGAAGCAGAGGGAGGGATCCAGGATGTTGCCTAGGTTTTTGACTTTGTCACTGGAAGGAGAGTGGAGCCACTAACCAAGATAGGAAATAGAGGAGGAGGAAGAGGAGCAGGTTGGGAGAAGGGGTGTGGAAGTATAGGGTCTCATTGTTATTTTTGAAGTACCTGTGGTGCTTCTCGAGCCTGCATCAGCTCTATCAATGAGGAACACCAGGATCTATGGGGCAGGCAGAGCAAGAGAGCTCAAGGAGAACAAGCCAGAGAAGTAGGAGAACCAGGAGAGAGGGGTGTCTTGGAGCCCAAAGGAGAAACAGGTGTCTCAATGGAGGGAGCAACGTTAAATCCACTGACAAGCACGCACTCAGTACGTGAAAGGTTCTGGGGCTTTAGATTCAAGCAAGGAACCATCTTGACCTTTAGAGCCCACAAATCTAGTTGAAAGACAGATATGTAATTAACGAAAGGCAGAACAGTGGTTAATAATAATGATGACGATAATAATAGAAAAGCGATACATAGCACTTACTGTGTGTCAAGACACTGTTCTGTATACTTTACGTATATTAGCTCATTGAATCCTCACAACACCTATGAGGCAGGTACTCTTATTAATACTATAGCCCCCATTTTACAAGTGAGAAAACAGACACAGAGAGGTTAAGGCACTAGCCCAAAGGCCAGAACTAGCTAGCAAGTGGCAGAACCAGGATATTAACCCACAGTCTGTCTGAATCCAGTGACTCCGTGGAGAGGCAGCATAAGGCACTCCTGCCTGCCTGGTTTCAAATGTCAGTTTAAACTCCAACACAAGTGTGCCTAACCTTTGTGGTGCTGTGCACAACCTGGGCAGTGTGGGGAAGTGAGACGGCTCCCTCTGAGAATAAAGTTTTTAAGTATATAAAATAAAATATATAGGAATACAAAAGAAAACAATCATGCTGAAATACGGTTATCAGAATACTTTTAAAAGACAAATCTGTTTTTAAATTTTGAGGTAACAATAAATGTGAGTGATTTTTCGAGACACCTACAGCAACTGTAACATGAGAGGAAAATATCTGGGATTTACATTAACAACAACACGCCGAGTGCTACTAATGTAACTGTGGTTTGTTGTCTACATTCATAATTAAAGGAAATACTACATAGTTGGCCCTCCATATCTGCAATTTCCACATCCACAGACTCGACCAACCTCAGATCAAAAACATTTTTTAAAAAAACACAAAAAATAACAATACAGCAGTAAAAAATACAAATAAAAAACAATATAGTAACCATTTACATAGCATCTACATCGTATTAGGTATTATAAGTAATCTAGAGATGATTTTAAGTATACAGGAGTATGTGCATAGGTTAGATGCAAATACTACTACATTTCATATCAGAGACTTGAGCTTCCACGGATTTTGCTATCCATGGGTGGGTCCAGGAACCAATCTCCCATGGATACCAAGGGACAACTATATTTCAGTCGGAGTTAATGCAAATGAAGGCATGATTTTTCTTTTCTCATTAAAGGTTATGGGCCCCAGGTGATGCGCTCCCATAAGCCTAGTGGACATTGTGGGGATTAAATGAGATCAGGATCATGCATGTAACACACTTACCCAGTGCCTAGGGCACACAATGTGCGCAATAAATGTTAGTTGGTGTGCGATGTGCAGTGTGTGAATACATCCCTGAGTAGAGGTTCATTCACTCACCCATCCAGCCCCTACACACCAAGAAGAAAAGAAAAATTCCTGTCCTGGGGGAAATCAGCACTTAAAGAGACACCCTCACTGCACTGTGAAGAGGACAATCACAGGAGGGATGGAAGCAGCTGGAGGGGACAGGGGTAGTTACAGAGGGCTTCCTGGAGAAGGTGACTGCTAAGGCGAGTTTTGGGAAGTGGATATTTTCCAGGCCCACAGCTGGAAGAAGGGCATTCCTGGCAGAAGTCATAGCATTTTCAAAGGCACAGAGGCATAAAAATTGCACGACAAACTCAGGGAACCCAAGGGGATTTGGTAGCACCACAGTGTAGAGTACGAGGAAGGGAGTATAAAGAGATGAGGTTGGAGAAGAGTTTAAGGACCAGGTCATACAGGGTCTTTTGTGCATTAGGGACAAGGGGGAGCCACTGAAACTTTCCAAACAGAGAAGTGCTATGACCCTATCTGAGCTACTGGAGTAGGAAAGGGCTTTCTAACCATGACTCAAAATTCAGAAGCCATAAAAGCGAGATAAATTAAATTACATGGAAATGTAAAAATCTCACATGGCAAAGATAAATCATGAGCAAAGTCAAAAGACAACAAAACTGGGGAAAATATCTGCAGTTCATATCATCAAGGGCTAACTCTTAATATTTATATAAAAAGAGCTCTTAGGATTCAAAAATTTTGAAAAGGCCAACACGATAGAAAAATGAGCACGGTAAAGGAGCATGTAGTTCAAGAAACAGGAAATTAAATGCCAATATTAAACATACAAAAAGATACTCAGCTTCACTTAAAGTAAGAAAAATTCAAACTAAAATTGAACTGATACACCATTTTTTTAACTCATCAGATGGGCAAAAAATCCAAAAGGTTGGAAATACACTCTTTTGGCGAGGCTGTGTGGAAACAGGCACTGTCATGCATTGCTAGTGAGCATTTGGTCCAACTTGGTAGAACTTTTATCGACTTGGAAACAGCCATCCAAATTATAAACACATATAACTCTTTGATTCAGCATTGCCACTTAGAGGGATTTAACCTATAGATATACTTGCTCACATGCAAAATGGCATAGGTACCAGGTCATTCAGTGTAGTGTTATTTATGTTAGCAAAAGATGTAAAACAACCTAAATGTCTATCAATAGCAGAGAGAATAAATAAAAGATTTATTATTCAGAGATTTATTTATTCAGAGATAAATAAATGGTAAGTATAGTGCTGTAACCTTGTGCTATGATTAAAAGCAAGAACCCTGGAGCCATACTACTGGGTTCACATCCTGCATCTGCCACTTACTATTTGAGCATCAGTGTCCTCATCTGTAAAAGAGGGATAACAGTAACACCTACCTAAAAGGGTTCTCATGGGGATTAAATGAGTTAACACATGTGAAGAGCTTAAAAGCTTAAAACAATATCTGACATGCAGTTGTGTTATATGGAGCTTTGCCATTTTGATTATACTGTATTCTGTCACCTGCATGATGAAATACTAGGTTGCTGTAAAAAAGAAAGAGGCAGCTTCCTACGGGCTTACATGGAAAGCTCTCTAAGAAATAGTGTTAAGCAAAACAGTAACAACAACAACAGGATGGTTGTATGTATGGTGTTTGGGGATGTATGTCTTAAGGGGGGAAAATACATTTAAAAAATTTACTTATATATGCAAATATAAACTCCTGGAGGATGCGCAAAATCAAAAATGATGGTTACATGTAGGCTGTAGTGGGGAACTGTGTGGATGGAAGGAAGGGGTGGAAAGGACATGTTTCACAGTATGGCTTTTTGTATTTTTGATTTTTGAACTAAAATTTGTAAATTTTGTAAATGAACTACATAAGAATAAGTAAATGGTGAAACAAGCTGTTACGTCCCTTCTTAAAACTTTCACAGGCTTCCCATAGCTCTTAGAATCAAGGCCAAACCCCTGACTGTGGCCGACAAAGCCCAGTGTCATCCGCCCTCCCCTGCTCTCCCCTCTGCCACAGTGCTGTTGCACATGCCGTTTTGTCCGTCTATAAGAGTTCATCTCCCTTAATCCTACGCTTGCCTAGTAAACCTTACTCAGCCTCTGGATCTCTGTTTAAACGTCACTTCCTCAGGGAACTGTCCCGTAAACCCCCAGATTAGGTCAGCTTGTTTTGTTCTAAGCTCTAAGCGTGTTCCTTTCTTTCAGAGTACTTATCTCAGTTGTAACTATGCACTGATGTGATTATTTTACCTATATCTCTCTGTCCCCACTAGCTTATAAATTCTATGAGAGAAGGGGTGGTGCCTGATTTTTGCTCATCAGGGTTACCCCAGTGGCCAGCATGAAGCGTGGCAGAAAGAAGGCACTTGTTAATATGTGCTAGATGAATGGATGGATTGGATATGGAAGGCAGAGCCGAGTCCCAGATTCTAGCTGGGGTAACCGGGTGGTGCCGCTCGCCAAGAACCACAGGAAGAGCAGCAGGGCTGATGGGGAAGGTAATAATTTCAGCATAGACAGGCTGAGTTTCAGGTGTGTTTGGGACATTCAGGTGGAGATGTTGAGTAAACCCTATGACCGTGAATCTCCTAAGTCTGGGCTGTAGATAGCAATATGGTGGCCATCACTATGCAAACTGGTAGTTAAACTATGAGAGCACATGAGACCATCCCAGAGAATTAGATTGAGAGGTGAGCCTAGAACAGAACTCTGGGAAAATCAACATCTCAGAGGACCAAAGAAAAAGAACTTCTGAAGGAGGCTTGGGACGGCATGGTCAGTGGGGTAGGTGAGCCAGGAGAGAAACTTTGGAAGCCCTGAAAGCAGAGCATTCTGAAAAGCAGTGATCAACAATATCCAACGTAGCCAAGTTCCAGCAGGATAAAGACTGAGAGAAGGTCATCCAATTTGGTCAGATGGTCAGTTGTTGGCAATCTTTAGAAGTACCATTTCTGTGAGGAGTCTGGCAGAGGGGTAGATGTCAGAGTGCGATGTTCTGAGGAATAAAAGGTAACTAAGAAGATGACTCAAATGCAGACACAAGTGCCTCCCCAAAGTCACGTACTTTGGGTAGTGATTTCAGGTGGCAAACAGATAAATGTTTCAATTTTAATAGCTATGTATTTCAAGCCTGTTAAAATAGATAACCAGTAAGTCAAAAGCATGATTTCCTGGATAATATGAGGTTTCTCTTAAAAGCAAATATATTTAGTAAAAAAAAAAAATCGATAGATTTAACGACATACATTATATACATAATAAAACAGATGGTTAAATGCATAAGACAAAAATTGTCATGCCCG
Organism: Propithecus coquereli; assembly: GCF_000956105.1. NCBI lineage: Eukaryota > Metazoa > Chordata > Mammalia > Primates > Indriidae > Propithecus > Propithecus coquereli. Next base: position 6,932,510 of record NW_012134303.1, on the reverse strand, counting down.
AAGAACTAAATTTTAGGAAATACCGTTTGCACTATTGTTTTAAGATGCTCAGCTGTAAAGGGAAGAGGAACTACAGAGTTGTGTGGGATAAAGAGACAGTTATTTTAGAATGGGAAAGACCTGAGCATTTTTATTAGCTGAAAAGCTGGTAGCTAAGAAAGTGTGGAAAATCCAGGTAAACAAGTGACTAGTTGACGGCATGAGGCTCCAAAGGAGGTAGGAGACATGGAAGATAACCATACAGGGGTGTGATCAGCCCTGAGCAGGAGGAATGCCACTTCTTCCAGGACGGGAGGGAGGTAAGTAAGGATGGATGTCAGTAAAGAAGCTTGTAGAAATGGAGAAGGGTACTGAGGGAATTCCTGCCTGAAAAATCTCAATTTTCTCAGCCATTTATGGGGAAGGGGACATCTGCTGAGAGTGGAGAGGACAGGAAGTTTGAGGAGAGTGGTAAAGGTTTAGCACAGGACTTGTGAGGGCAATATGTTGAGGAGCTGCCCATGGACAGAAAATAATTGAGCAATGGTGTTGAGAGCACAATTATAATAGAGACTATGAAATTTTAGGGGCCTTAATCAGAAGGATTTAAGAGAGTTTCTCAGTGGGCTGAGACTGGGCACACTAAAAAGGGATTGGACGCTGATCCCAGTTGGCAGGGACAAGGGGGTGAGACACTTTTAGGAACTACTGAGAGGAAAGTTCCAGTAACAGGTCATGGTGATACAAGCTGAATGGGAAGAAAGGAGGCTGAAAGCAGTATATATTTGGGTAAAAGAAAGAGACATAGCAGTTTATGATCTCACACAGAGGAGCTGTAGGGGAAAACATGGTCCAGGAGGCTGAAGAGAAGGGAACGTGGAAGTCACTGCAATTAAGAAGCCCAAACCTTGAGAAGCTGGGGGTGGGTGGGAGTGGTGCTGCCTGGAAGTTGCTCAGGACTCGGGGTGAAGTGGAAATGGAAATATTGAGAGCCACGGGCCAGAGACTTCCAGGAATGTGGCGGAAGTGACCAAGAAGTCAAGTGATGGTGGTGCTGAAAAAAGAAATAAAGAGAATGGTAAAGGAGAAAGCGTTTTCCCATCAGGCAGAGATGAAATAGTGCTCTAGAACAGACTGTGGGGAGCTGGGCGGCATTGGGGGCACAGGGCAGAAAGAGCAGCCTCCATTAGGGGGAGCTGCAGGCAAGAGACAGGAAGGCCCCCATGTTCTGTGAGGAACTGCTGGTGGGGGTGGGGAGACTGTAAGAAATAGAGTTCATTAGCTTGATTCAATCATTCCACATTGTATACATATATCATGCTATCACTTGATACCCTACACATAGATGCAATTACACTTTGTCAGCACCCAATAAAAAGTTAAATTAAAAAAATAAAGACTGTAACACACACACACACACACACACACACAAAGAAAAAGAGGAATGTAGTTCCAGAGGGCCAAAGGCAAGAGCTGGGAGGAAATGAAACAGGAAAAGAAGAGCCAGGCTAGAGGAAGAAAAGAGCAGTGTGGCCGAGAGAGGTCCCGTGTGCTGGGATGGTGCCTAAGGACTGCAGGAATGGGGGGAGGAGTGGAATTCCCATGAAGTGCCTCCCACCTACTCTAACCACAGGAAGAGAAACTACGTGCTCAAGCAGGACCTTGTCTTTCAAAAACGGGGTTCCTGGGCACAGGAGTTATCTGTAGGAGAGCTGTCTTGTCTAGAGTAAAAACTCCTAAGCCATTTATTTCTGGAAAATTACAAGAGACTTCTAGGGAACAGAAGCCTGAAACCCTCAGCTTTCTTGGTTTACAGAAAAACAATCTTCCCACTGCTCACTCCAGATCCATTCCTCCGAGGTCCAAGTCTCGGGACCAAAGGTGAAACTATCCTTAGGAAGAAATCTAGATTTTTCTTGCAATGCTCCTACTTCCCCTCAAGTGAACAGCAGATGGTAGCAAAGAGCTGGAAAGGGAGATGAGCCCTAGCAATAGCTGAAAGTTGGCCAGATAGAAGGTGATGCAGCCCATTAAGTTCTGGGGGGGCTGTGGATGCTGTCATGCAGGAGTTGGGGTCAAAGGTCAGCTTGATGACATCACTACATTTAGCTTGTCCTACAAGCTAAATCCTCACTGAGCTAGGGTGTCTACAGGTTATTAGCAGTAACAGAGCATATTGTCTCTCTCACTACAGCCCTACTATTTCTCACCTCAGCAGTTAGGGAACCAGGCTGGAAGCAGGATCTGCTCTAAGAAGATAAAATTATCTTCCCAGAAATGGTGAAGAAGAAGGGAAAGTCAACTAGACTTCTAAAGTCATATTCCGTTCCCACGGTACCCCGTGCAGTGCTTATCATGCTGCAATGACAGTTGTCTATCTTCCCCAATAGACAGTGACTCCCTGTGGAAGAACTATGTCTTTCTGGTTTGTCTCCGATTCCCTAGTACAAATGCTAGGCACTTAGTAGGTATTCAACAAATATGTGTTGAGCGAATGGCTGAAGGTCAGGAGGCAGACATCTGTCCTTTAGGAAAGAGCACCAGCTTGGGAAGGAGTCTAGGCTGGGCTGTGAATCCTAGCCCTGTTACTTACTGGCTATGGGCAAGCTTCCCAATGTTTTCTGCACTTTTGATTTTCTCCTCTGTAGAAGGAGGATTCTTCAACAGGTTATTTGTGAGGGAAAATACATAAAACGTGCCTAGCACAATATCTTGCACACAGCAAATAAAAAACAGTCACTGATATTTACTGTGGATATTATTACTGTTGCTATTACAGTCCCTTCTCAGGGCCAGGCACCAGAGGAGAAGGGAGAGAATCACTAAGAGTAGGAAATAAATTGGAATTAAGACTTGGAATCTTGTCTGAGAAGGTATTTTTATATATATATATATAAAAGACTTGGAATCCCTACTTCCTCAGCTTGGTTCCCCCAAACAGCACAGCAATAGATCCAAAAGAAGTCTGCAGTGGAATGAGCCAAGTCTAGCCAAGTGTCTTCTCCAGTTATTCTTTTGGAGGGAGGAGAATGGCTACTTGGTATTTTCCAGTGAAACCAGCCTAGCCCAGCTCCCTGACAGGTTTTTATGGTGAACTCAGAGTACAAAGAGGTTTAAATAACAGCCATATGGACTTGGCCAGACCCCCCATCACATGTCTCAGAAACCACGAACGACAAGTGCTGGGGGTCTGGAGTCCTGGGAGAGCTGCCTGCCTGGTTCTGTTCAGAAGGGGTGTATGTCTGAGACTTGAGTATTATTAGGAAGCTGTTTCCTGTGCCACAGGGGACAGACCTGAGAAATGGCACAAGTCTCCTGGATACTGGAACTTCATACTTTCCTTAAAACTTAGTGGGGAAAATAGTGCTTTTAGAGCAAACTAAAAGGAGTTAGTGTTCTCTGACATTGTGAGACCCCAAGTGGCTGCACAGGGTAAAAGCAGCCTCAAAGAATATTTAGACAAGTCTATGGAAAAACCAGAGCATAAGAGACAAATTCGTCTATTGTAAGTAGACTCTATGGAGAGCAAAGGCGCCCATCCTCCACCATGTTCCTGCGGTGACTAGTCCTTGGGGCTATCTCATGCCAGAAGCTCTTAAGATTTTCCAGAATGCCTGAGTCAGAGGATGCAAGCGTAAGCCAAGAAGCAGCAGAGCCCAGTGGGACTTCCACATCATCTTCCAGTGGGCTTAAGGGCCCACGTGGTCCCATGCCAGCTATAGTGCAGTAGAACATGAAATCCTTGCTGCCTGGGGTGAGGTAGGGAGGGGTTGGTCTCCCAGAAAAGTCCCTGCAACCAAGATAAAGAGGCTGGTGGCCAAGCCTGAAAGAGAATGTCTTCCAGGTACAGGGCCTTTTGGAAAGTACAGAACACTGAGGAGTGGCTCTCACTACAAACCTAGAGGGCACAGGAATAACGCTTTCCTTTTGTCTGCTACACAATGGAGGGAAGGGATAATTTAAGGGTTACTGGGAAGTCACAAATAGATCAGCTTCCTTTCCAGGCTGTCTCTACCACGTTGGTGGTCCCTCCCTCTTGACCCAGTGAAGGTTTCTAATGGTTTCTTTTATATAAAGGACACTGCTCTCTCACCTGCCTCAATCTCACCATCCCCCTAGTCTCTGGACTTCTTGTCTCTTTCAATATCTTCTTTGGTTCTGAGAGGACCGACATAATGAGCGAGAGCACAAGGTCCCTCTCTTGAGGGGACTGAGTGCTTCATTCTCTCCTTCTCCCCTACACTGCACACTGAGGCCAGGGAAGGCACAAGCGCAAGAGAGTGTGAAGGGGGTGCTCCATGCAACCCCAATGCCACCACCAAGCGCCCAAAGCCCAGGCCCTAAGACAGGCAGTCAGTGGCACCATGTTCACCCAACAAAAGACGGTTTTGAAAAGCCCCCAGACTCCTTGCAGGCCCCAAACATGCCCACTTCCCCACTGCCTGGTGTCTGGCATAAAGCGTGCTGAAGAAACCCAGCCAAGCAGCAGCTGAAGATCCTGGTGGACACCCAAGAGGTTGTGACTCCCAAAAACAGAAGGGAGAGGTTAGGTTGGGGGTAGCATAGGGATGCGGTTTGCTGGCCTTACCTCCTTTCCAAAGCAGGTAGATGGGCACCACGTAGAGCATAACATGCTGGATGTAGTAAATCTCCAATTCAAAGGGGAGCTGTGAGGACAGGAGGGAGAGAGGCGTTTCAGAGCAGGAAGCATCATTTCAACAGAGTCTGCAGTTGAACACCCTTGCTCTTTAGGACCCGCATTTGAGCAGCCCCTCGCATTTCACCAACCCACCTCTCTTCACAGTTTCAGAAAAAAGAACAAAATGAATATTCCTCTGACCCAGATCAAAATCTTCCACAGGGTATTTTGTAGAGATGGTACTTGAAAAATGCTCCACTGAGAAAGTTTGGTTAAAATTTTAAGAAATGTGGCATGTGATATATTGCCTTGGAGAATCACCATGCATGTTACTGGTATATTAAGGACCTGAGTGGTCCCTACAGACAAGAAACCTACTTACCATTGTGTACCCAGTGTTTCCCAAATTTATTTAGCGAGTGACTCTTTTTATATAACACTTAGTATTCTGCAGGATATACTTGAAGAATCACAACCTTATGCCACTTCCTGCTCCTGGCAAGTAGACGGTGGACTATTTATTTCTCATTTGACATGAAGAACATACGGAATCGAATTTATTATCCTCACTTTGCAGATTAGAAAAATGGATTGCTAGGTCTAGTAGGGTCTAGCTCCAAAAACAGTTTCCCCGTTGGATATCTAGGGGTCAGTCCAGGGTTAGCCCTACTTTGGAGTGAAAACCAAGCAGCTGGGCCAATTCTTTTGTGCCAAAAGGAATGTCCCCACCCTCCCAACACCCAACATGTGTGCTCACTCATTCCTGTTTCCCATCTCTCAAAATGGAAGCGCTGCATTACCAAAGCAGAGCACAGTTTTGACCTGGCATGGGGACTCTACTACAGAGCTTGGCAGCAGGCAGAGAATGAAAATGGCTGGGTGACTAACTCAATTCTGGGGAAAAAGAACTTCATCAGCTGGCAAGAAGCCTAGCCTCTGGGGCTTACACAACCCCTAACACACACACACACACACACACACACACACACACTCACACACACAGGATGCCCAGACAGACAAGGACACCAGGGGAAGGGTTCAGTTGCCTCCCTGTTCCCTACAGGGCAAGCAATAACGAAGACTGTGTGCTAATGAGAGGAGGCAGTTATAGGCTCCCCAGGCATCAGAGCCCAAGCGTGCCTTGCGCCAAGGGCTGAAACCAAAAAGATGGCAGAGCTCCCAGAACGGGAGCTGGGACAACTGTGATCTCTGGACACAGACCCTGGCTCTGGCTCTTTAAAATAAAGATCTATGCAGAAGAAAAATTTCCCAGGGACCCAAATGATGCTCAACTGTCACTTTATGTTCAACAAGGGAAACATAAGAATCCAGAAAAGGAGATGGGGTTCCAAGTATCTCTGTAGACCACACTGGAACAGCTGGAAAAGGTCATGAAATCTGACACTGGGCATCACCAGCACGAGGCAGCTACGGAGGCCTGACAGGTCCACACTGGACCCTCACGGTAATGTGGTCTGGGATCACTCCACTATCCAGAATTTGGGTACTGCTCTATGCTTTTCAAATGTTTTCACATCCATGATCTACTCAGTGTCTCAAAAACCCCATGCAGTGGGAAGGTAAAGTATTCTCACTTGACAGATGAGGAAACTGAGGTGCAAAAGGGTTAATTGACATCACTGAGGTCACCTGGAAGACAGGCAAGGAGGAAAAAGTCCCAGGAAGGCTCAGCTCTCTGGCTGTAATGAGAACCTTCAGGTACATAAGGTACTTGATCTCTCCGCAAAATGGGCCTGAGAAGCCAGGCTGCTTTCCCATAGCAGGGAGCAGAGAACCAGGTCAAGGGCCTGTGGCCACTGGTCCCAACTGTATCCTCAAGAAGTCCCTCTGCTGACCTCTCAGGCTCCAGTCGCTGAATACCCACCTGTACTCACAGCACCCACCTGACTCTCGCTCCCTTACAACCTTCCTAGAAAGCAAAGTATTCACCTGCACGTCCAGGGAGGCAGGTAAGCACTGCAGTTGCAAGCTAGGACTCTGGAGTCTGTGAAATCTGTGTTCTAGATTTGACTCTGCTGCTCAGTAGTCCTGTGGCCTCGGGCAAGTCTCTTAACCTCTCCACCTTGGTTTTGGCATCAGTAAAATGGAAATAATTGTTGTGTTCTAAGATTGTTGTACAATTTTTAAACTTTTAAAAATACAACACTTATATAGTGCTTCTTAAGTTCCAGAAACTGTGAAAAGCACTCTGTAAACCATTAATTCAAACTAATCCTCCTAACAGCTGTACTGTACCAATGATCTCCATTTAAAGATGAAAAATTGAGGCACAGAGAGGTTAGATAACTTACTCAAGGAAACACACTCATTCGGTGTCACAGCCAGGATTCAAATCCAAGCTGGCTGGCTCCTAGAATGTATAGTCTCAGCCGGCACACTCTGCTACTCCGCCCCCTCCCTGCCACAAAAGCCTGACACAGAGGAGTGCTGTTCTTAATGGGAGTAGTATTCACAATAGTGGTATCAGCAGCAAAAGCAGTGGCAGGACTTGCGCAAGTCCTTGCTTGTCCTTCCACACGGTGACTCAGCCCAGCTCCTTCCTGTTCAAGTGATCCTTTCCTTCTTAGTCTGCTCTGCCCACTCTCTGCCACCCCAGCCCCACATCACACAGTGGCCAAGCCTGTCCTGCAACACAGGCCTGCCAGCTCCTGAGCCCCTTGTCACTGGCTCACCACACCTCTGTAGCCACCTGACTTCCCCCGCCAACACTTTCCCTCCTCTGAGGGCTGCCTCACCCCTATTGCAAGAGTTCCCTACCTCGGGAGGCCACAGAGAGGGTTAACCTGGGTGCAGCTGCCAGTGGCAACCAGGGCCAGGAAGGGGAAAGAGGAAACAGGAAAAGGAGGAAGCGTGGGAAAAGAGGGAGAGGAAGGGAGGAAGCAGATGAAGTGGGGGGGGGCAAATCAGAAGAAATCGACTAGTGGTAAGAAGAGAACTGAATGGGAGCCAAGAACCTACCATTTGTCGTTTAATGGCAAATTATGTTTCTTAAGTACTTATATTATATACAATGCACTGTGTTAAATACTTTTACCTGTGTTATCTCACTTAATTGTAACAACTTTCCTGTGAAGCAGGAACTATGACCATCCCCATTTGACAGAAGGAAACTAAGGCACAGAGAAGTTAAGTACAATCCAGAGAAGAAGCAATAGGCATGGGGAAGGGGCGAGAAGCCATTTAGCAATAGGGAAGAAAAAAGGCAGTTCTTCTTCTCCATTTTTTTTTTTAAGAGACAGTGTCTCACTATGCTGCCCAGGCTTGGAGTGCAGTGGCTACTCACAGGTGCTACTCACAGATGGCTACTCACAGTGTACTACATCTCTGAGCTTCTAGGCTCGAGGAATCCTCCTGCCTCAGCCTCCCAAGTAGCTGGGATTCCAGGCACGTGCCACTGAGCCTGGATAAGATAGTTCTTTACTAAGCACTGAATCTGGGCTGATTTCTGGGAACTTTCTCACAAAGCCACCCCAACTCCCTTTTCCCCATTCTACAAACAATGTCTGTGAAATGCCATACTTCCCCCAGAAAATTTTCCACCTGGTTAATTCATTTCTATCCTCCAGAAATCACATCTGGAACTCTACTCTAATGAACATAGCCTGGTTCCTTTTCAGCTGGAGGGATCCTGAGGCTACAGACAAAATCCTACATGGATGCAACTGAAAGTCAAAAGCAATAAAAATGTTTTAAGTTACACAGGTCATTAACTTCCTTCTCACATCCAAGCCAACATCTTTTTTAACATCAAAAGAGCAGAGTGGCAAAGTTCTCCACGCTTCTGGAGTTAGACTGCCTGAAACATTAAGTGCATGGACTCTGTCCACAGCAAGATCCCCAACCTCCTTCCCCCCACCCCGCAATCCTGACAGCCGCACCACCATACTCTGCCACGGAGACCACTGATCCCACTGCGCCCTGCATCCCTGTTTATTTCCATCACCAGAAGAAGCCCAAGACTCCTAGGTCACCCCTCCATACCTGAACTCTAATCCCCATGTGGCTGCAGACATCCCCTAATCTGCCCCCATTTCCTGCCCCTCCCCAATTCTTGAAACCCTTCTATTCTATTCCCTGCAACCCACTGACCATCAGTAGCAAAATCTTCTCACATCCTCAGAGCCTTCTCTGAGCAGTCCCTTCCCCTTCATGCTTTAACAAAAACTTGGTTCCCTCTCTGAAGACACTGCTATCCTGACAGCCCTCTCAAGTGGCTGGGGTTTTTCCTCCCATACCTCCTTATGCCATTGGGCCAGGAGGGCACCTCTCTGCTCCTCACTGCTGCTTCTAAATTGCTGTCTCTTCCAGAACATTCTCTTTGCCTCCTTGCTAACCACTTTCCTGATCTGAATCTCACGTCTCGAAACTACAGCACCCACTACTCCTCCTTGTTACAGTGATCTGTGGCTCCCTGCACGTGGATCCCCCTCAGTCCGTGAAGGCTTTGCCTCTCTCTTCCCAGAGACTTCTTTCCAACACTCCTTTGTGAAAATCCCTGTGTTGTCAACAGTTAACAATACCCTGGCCTCAGTGCCTTGCCCTCCATTCCCCCTCAAGATTTCCTCTCCATCTTACCTCTCCCCTTATTCTTAAGGTCCTATCTGTGATTATCAATACCTGTGACCACTCCATAACCTGTCATGCACCCCACTCTCCAGCCACCACTTCCTATCTATCCAATGCACTCCTCCTCACATCCCAACTCGCACGATTTTTCTACTTCACCAGTACCAACAGCTATTGATCCTACCACCTTTTCACTGCCCCTCACCAACCTCATGTCCTCACTTCCACTCACCAGCATTGAGTTCAAGGTCCATCCCTCCCTTCTGTACATTCTCAGCTCTCCCGATGCTCTCGCTCCCTTTTTCCTACTTACCTCACAAAACCACATTCGTGGTTAAATCCAGCTCTCTGCCTTCATGTCCCTATAACCCTGCAAGTACACACAGCTGGAGAAGAATATAAAGCCATGCTGTTAACCCTTTAAATTCATGACAGCAAACTATGAGTGGGGGGCCCTTCATGCTGCCTTTTCTTCTGCTACTATGCAGGAACCACCCGTGCTGCTGGCTAAGGCTAGTCCCACCATTCCTACACTATATGTCACACCAAAAATTGTCCTTTTTTCCCCACTGGATCATTCCCACCAGAAAACAAACATGCTACAATATCTTTCATCTAAAGAAATAAAAACTCTTGACCTCACTTTCCCCCTCCAGCTACCACCTCCCTTTCCCTGCTTTATACTTCATAGAAAAACTCCTCGAAATGTTTCTCTACTCATTGCCATCCTTTCCTCTCCTCTGAAGTATTCTTCTACCCAATCCAATCAAATTTTCCCTCCTACCATTCCACCTAAATTGCTTTTGTTGAGGTTATCAATGACCTCCATGTTCCCAATTCCAGTGGGCAATTTTAAATAGGCACCCATTCTTCTGCCCAGAGTCATCTCCAAGCCAGGGTGTCAGGGAGATTTGGGGCATCATTCACCCTCTTATGCAGCTAACAACCTGTACAACCAGATATGCTTGTCCTGGTCAATTTTCAGGCCTCATCTTACTTAATCCATCAGTAGCAGCCTTTGATGCAGCTGATCATTCTCTCATCCTTCAAAGACTTTCTGTACTGAGATTCTCAGACATCACTCTCAATGTCCTTTGCTTGATCTTCCTTATGTCCCTAAATACTGGAGGGGCCCGGAACCAATTCTTTGGCCTTCTCAATCTACTCTGACTCACTAGGTAATCTTATCCAGGTTCCTATATACTGATGACTCCCAAATCAATATTTCCAGCCTAGAGTCAGGCTGCTGAGATTGAAATTCTGGTTCCTTCATTTATTTGCTATGCGACTTTGGGCAAATCACTTAATTTTGGTGAGCCTCAGTTGACTCATCCATAAAATGGGAATGATTCCACCTCAACAGGTTCTGGTGAAATTAGGTGAAATAATATATGTAGAATTCTTGGCCCAGTACTGGTATATAATATGTACTCAAATTCACTGTTATAATCATTATCATCCTTTTCAGCATCAATCCAGCCAGTAACTAGTAAAGCCAGAATTTCCATCCCAGCCAGCAAGACTTAATGCCAGGTCTCTGTGAGTCGAAAGCTGGACTTTCATTTCATTACTCTTAGCAAGAGCCTCCATCATGGGACGGTGGCACCTGGAGCTGCCCACAGCCCTAAGTCACACACCAGTATGTCTAGAGATGACTATCATGGTAACTTTAACGACCCAGCTTAATCCACTCATTTGGCCCATCTCTAGGCCAGAGCTTCTCACTGGAAAACTGCATTTCTCAAAGGATTGTCAACACCACTCTCATCTTCTCACCCATGACAGTTCTATTCCCACTCTCATCCAATGGACACACACACACACACACACACACACACACACACAAACACTTGCTAAGCCACTACTAGGTGGTATGTAATGTGCCTGGCTCTTTGTATGTGGCAATTATGAAGACATCTTATAAGGCAGGGACCCGTGCCCTACAAGAGTTCACAGCATAGTTGAGGAGGATTATAACAGATAATGAGATAACCTCAGTACAGTGAAAAATCATGGAAGACCCTATAGATCAAGCGTTGGCTTTGGTTTGATTTTTCCTTTAAGGGGAAGGACAACATGTATGATTGTACACAGCTCCTGCTGGTGGCTGTATGCAGGGTAGTACACTGGAGGCAGGGAGACCAGTGAGGGACTGGCAATAGCAATGTCTAGATCAACCTTAAGGCAGACACAGTAACAGAAGAGAGGATGGGCAGATTTGAGAGGAGGTCAGGAAATTGAATTGCCAGGACTAATTAATTGATTAGACAGGGGATTAAAGAGAAATAAGACAAGGAAAGCAGTCAAAGATGACCCCCAGGCTGATGGCTTAGATGGATGGTAGTAGGTTGGGGCTTCTCCTTAAGGGAGGACCTATAGTCTAGGGTGCAGATTGGAGAAAGTGGGGTACAAGAAAAGAAGCTGGGGTTGTACTGAATGTGTGGCACCAGCGGGAGAGCCTGGGAGAGATGCTCATAAGTCAGTGGGAATGCAGGTCTGAATCTTGAGGGGGCTGGAGAGGATGGGAAGAGTTAAAAGTAAGGCAAATGATACACACGTATAACTGCATGCTGGAAAACATACACATAAATGTACAACAGAATTAACATGGAATTTAAAAGGATGAAATTCTAAAATGAATTGAAATGCTAACTTTTCTTCAGGCACCCCAAAGGGACATCTTTTGCACCCTACTTTGCAGAGCCCTGGTCCTCAGTAATCTCTTGAGAAGAGTGAATGTGTAGAAAGAGATGGAAGCTGTAACTGAAAGGTAGCACCAGGAGAGAGAAATAACTGTTAAGAATGGGAGAAACTTGAACATATGTATAGAGTGAGGAAAGGAGCTAGCGGAGAGAGAGGCTGAAGAAGCAAGAGGGGAGGTAGCACTGGACAGTGAGAGGACCAGAGAAGGAGGAGGGGATGGGGCCCAAAGCACAGACGGAAGGATTAGCCTTGGGATACCAGGAGATGAGGAGGGAAGGACAGGCTAAAGTGAGAATAACTGTATGAGGGAGGGGTACGCATTGCAAGTTGAAGGCGCACACACCTCAGGAGCTCAAAGCATACCTCAGGCCACTTGGCATTACCAGAAGAGTCCATGGCTAACGATGAGGTGCCAAGTGAGGGTGGGTAGTTACAAAGAGAGAACCCTGGTCTCAGCTCAGCCCCAGACAACAGCCTCTCAAAATAAATCAGAGAATCATAAAAGATAATACCTCTCCCTTTGAGGGGAAAGGGAAGGGGAAAGGATGCAACCATGGTTGCAGCTGTCCTGGGTAATATTCATGCCAATGAAGTTTGGCTTTGGAACATTTTATCTTCATTAAATGACCACAGATTTTAACCATGGCCTACTGGGGCTGCAAACTCCTTGGGATTAAATACTGCTTGTTAGAGGAGCCACAAAAGGAATGCCCACAACCTAAGTGACCATCAATAGGGGACTAATTAAATAAACCACAGTATATTCATAGAAGAGAATACCATGTTGCCATTGAAAATAACAACATACCATAAGGCAATACTCAGACAAATCCAGAATGTGGGACATTATACAAAGTAACTGTACAAAATAACTCATCAAGATTTCAATGTCATAAATGAAGAAGGAGGGGGACTGTTCCTAAATTAAAAACATAAACAAAAACTAAAAGAGATGGAACAAAGACAATACTTGAAACTGACTAGATCTGCATTTTTTAAAAAAAGACATTCTTGGGACAATTGGGGAAATTTGAATATAAGATGATTATTAAATAAAGTAGGTAGTATTACAGAAATATTGATAATTTTCTTAAGTATAATAATGGTATTATGGTTATAGAAGAGAATGTCCTTATTCCCAAGAGCTGCAGGCTGAAGTATTTTTTTTTTTTTTTGAGACAGAGTCTCACTGTGTTGCCCTGGCTAGAGTGAGTGCCGTGGCGTCAGCCTAGCTCACAGCAACCTCAAACTCCTGGGCTCAAGCGATCCTCCTGCCTCAGCCTCCTGAGTAGCTGGGACTACAGGCATGCGCCACCATGCCAGGCTAATTTTTTCTATATATGTTTAGTTGTCCGATTAATTTCTTTCTATTTTTAGTAGAGATGGGGCCTCGCTCTTGCTCAGGCTGGTTTCGAATTCCTGAGCTCAAACAATCCACCCGCCTCGGCCTTCCAGAGAGCTAGGATTACAGGCGTGAGCCACCGCGCCCGGCCCAGGCTGAAGTATTTAGAACTGAAGTGTCAATATGTCTGCAACTTTCTTTGAAATGATTCAGCAAATGTAGAGAGATAGAGTTAGAAGGTGAGAGCTGATTTCTGATCTTTCTGTCTTTTGGATGTAGGCATTTAGGGCTATGAATTTTCCTCTCAAGATTGCTTTAGCTGTATCCCACAGCTTATATGGAAAAATGTTAACAATTGTTGAATCTAGCCAAAAGGTATGGAGTCATTTTTCACTATACTATTATTTCAACTTTTCAGTATATTTGAAAATTTGTATAATAACTTTGACTCAAGCAGTACAAAAGCCCTGCTCAAGAGGCATAGGCTGGCTAAATGGATAAAAAATACAAGCCAAGTATCTGCTGTCTCCAGGAAACACATCTAACCTGCAAGGACTCATTAAGACTCAAGGTGAAGGGATGGAAAATAATATTCCATGCAAATATAAACCAAAAGAAAGCTGGTGTAGCCATTTTCATATCAGATAACATAGACTTCAAATGAACAAAAGTAAAGAAAGACAAAGATGGTCATTACATAATGGTAAAGGGAAATATTCAACAAGAAGACATAATAATTCTAAATATTTATGTACCTAACACAGGAGTACCTAGATTGATAAACAGCAGCACTATAATTGCCAGGGATTTCAATGCCCCATTGATAGAATGGGACAGATCCTACAAACAGAAACTAAACAAAGAACAATGGACTTAAACAGAACTCTAGAACAAATAGGCCTAACAGACATCTATAGAACATTCTACCCAAAAACCACTGAATACACGTTCTTCTCATCAGCTAATGGGACATTCTCTAAGACTGATCATATCCTAGCCCACAAAATTATGTCTCAGCAAATTTTAAAACATAGAAATTACACTATGTATTTTCTCAGACCACGGTTGAATAAAATTAGAAATCAATTCCAAGAGAAACACATCCACACACAAAGTCATGGAAACTAAACAACCTGCTGATGAATGATAGCTGGGTCAAGGAGGAAATTAAGTTGGAAATCAAAAGATTCTTTGAACTAAGTGATAAAGGGGACACAAATTATCAAAAAAGCTGTGGGATACAGCTAAAGCAGTCCTGAGAAGAAAATTCATAGCCCCAAATGCCTACATCCAAAAGACAGAAGGATCACAAATCAACAACTTAATGAATCATCTCAAGGAACAGGAAAAGGAAGAGCAAACCAATCCCAAACCCAGCACAGAAAAGAAATAACCAAGATCAGAGCAGAACTAAATGAAATCAATAACAAAAGAACTATACCAGAAAATTAATGAAACAAAAAGTTGGTTCCTTCAAAAGCTAAACAAAATTGACAGGTCTCTTGCTAGATTAACCAGAAGCAGAAAAGAAAGGACTCTAATAAGTTCAATCCGAAATGAAAAAGGAGAAATCACAAGTGATACAATGGAAGTATCATCTTGGACACTATAAAAATCTCTATGCACATAAACTTGAAAACATGGAGGTAACGGACATGTTCTTGGAAGCACACAGCCCCCCTAGGCTCAATCAAGAAGAAACAGAATTCCTGAACAGACCAATATCAAGTAAAAAAATTGAAGTAGCAATAAAAAAAATCTTCCAAAAAAATAAATAAAGTCCCAGACCAGATGGTTTCACACCCAAATTTTACCAGATCTTCAAAGAAGAACTGGTACCTATACTGCAGAAATTATTCCATAACATAAAGAAGGAAGAAATCCTCTGCAACTTGTTTCACAAAGCCAGTATTACCTTGATAACTAAGCCAGTAAGGCATACAACAAAAAAATAAAATTACAGACCAATATCCCTTATGAATATAGGTATAAAAGTTCTTAATAAAATCTTAGCAAACGGAATTCAGCTACACATCAAAAAAATAATCCATGACCAAGTGGGCTTCATACCAGAGATGCAAGGATGGTTCAACATATGTAAATCTATAAATGTAATTAACCACATAAATAGAAGCAAAAACAAAGACTACATGATCCTCTCAATAGACACAGAAAAAGCATTTGACAAAATCCAGCACCCTTTTATGATAAGAACACTTAACAAAATAGGCATAAAGGGGACTTATCTCAAAATGATAAAGGCCATACACAACGAACCCACAGCCAATATCATTCTGAACAGGGAAAAATTGAAGGTATTCCCACATAGAACTGGAACCAGACAAGGTTACCCACTATCACCACTTCTATTCAACATAGTGCTGGAGTCTAGCCAGAGCAATCAGACAAGAGAAAGAAATCAAGGGTATCCAAATGGGGAAAGATCTCAAACTACCACTCTTTGCTGGCGATATGATCTTATATCTAGAAAAGCCCAAAGATTCTGCCAAAAGATTCCTGGAATTGATAAACAAATTCAGCAAAGTTTCAGGTTAAAAATCAATGTACACAAATCAGTAGCATTCATATATGCTAACAACAGTCAAGCTGAGAATCAAATCGAAGACTCAATAGCATTCACAATAGCAATAAAGAAAATAAAATACCTAGGAATATAGTTAACTAAGGAGGTGAAAGACCTCTATATGGAGAACTATGAAACACCGAGGAAGAAAACTGCAGAGGGCATAAAAAGATGGAAAAACATATCATGCTCATCAATTGGCAGAATAAACATTGTTAAAATGTCTATCTTATCCAAAGTGATCTACAGATTCAATGCCATCCCCATTAAAATACTAGTATCACTTTTCTCAGATCCAAGAAAAATAGTTCTTCACTTCTTATGGAACCAGAAAAGACCCCCAATAGACAAAGCAACCCTAAGCAATAAGAACAAATCAGGAGGCATCACTTTAGCAGACTTCAAGCTATACTACAAGGCTGTAGTAACTAAAACAGCATGGTATTGTCACATAGACCTATGGGATCAGAACAGAGAACCCAGATATAAAACCAGCCTCTTACTGCCATCTGATCTTTGACAAAGCAGACAAAAACATACACTGGAGAAAAGAATCTCTATTCAATAAATCGTGCTGGGAAAGTTGGACTGCCACATGTAGAAGACTGAAACAGGATCTGCCACTGTTGTTAGCATATATGAATGCTACTGATTTGTGTACATTGATTTTTAACCTGAAACTTTGCTGAATTTGTTTATCAATTCCAGGAATCTTTTGGCAGAATCTTTGGGGTTTTCTAGATATAAGATCATATCGCCAGCAAAGAGTGGTACTCACTACTCACTACTCACAAAAATTAATTCACGATGGATAACAGACTTAAACCTAAGACAGGAAACTATAAGTATTCTAGAAGATAATGTTGGAAAAACTCTTCTAGATATCAACCTAGGCAAATAATTTACGAAGAAGACCCCAAAGGCAATCACAACAAAAGTTAACAAATAGGACTTGATTTTTTTTTTTTTTGAGACAGAGTCTCACTCTCTTGCCTGGGCTAGAGTGCCGTGGTGTCAGCCTAGCTCGCAGCAACCTCGAATTCCTGGACTCAAGCGATCCTTCTGCCTCAGCCTCCCAGGTAGCTGGGACTACAGGCACGTGCCACCATGCCCGGCTAATTTTTTCTATTTTTAGTTGTTTGGCCAATTTCTTTCTATTTTTAGTAGAGACGGGGTCTCGCTCTTGCTCAGGCTGGTCTCGAACTCCTGAGCTCAAACCCTCTGCCCGCCTCGGCCTCCCAGAGTGCTAGGATTACAGGCGTGAGCCACCGCACCCGGCCAAATGGGACTTGATTAAACTAAAAAGCTTCTGTACAGCCAAGGAAACGATCAATAGAGTGAATAGTCAACCTACAGAATGGAAGAAAATATTTGCATACTATACATCCGATAAAGACCTGATAACCAGAATCTATAAAGAACTCAAATCAGCAAGAAAAAAAATCAAACAACCCCATAAAAAAGTGGGCAAAAGAAATGAACAGAAGCTTTTCAAAAGAAGATAGACTAATGGCCAATAAACATATAAAAAAATGTTCAAAGTCTCTTAATCATCAGGGAAATGCAAATCAAAACCACAATGAGATATCACTTATCTCCAGTGAGAAAGGCTTTTATCAAAAAGTCCAAAAACAACAGATGCTGGCATGGATGTGGAGAGAAGAGAACACTTATAAAATACACTGTTGGTGGGACTGCAAACTAGTACAACCTCTATGGAAAACAGTATGGAGATATCTCAAAGAACTAAAAGTGGACCTACCATTTGATCCAGGAATCCCACTATTGGGTATTTACCCAAAGGGAAAAAATCATTTTATCAAAAAGACATGTGAACTTGAATGTTTACCGCAGCACAATTCACAATTGCAAAAATGTGGAATCAACCAAGGTGTCCATCAATACATGAGTGGATTAATAAAATGAGGTATATGTATACTGTGGAGTACGACTCAGCCATTAAAAAAGTGGTAAACTAATACCTTTTATAACAACCTGGATGGAACTGGAAACCATTCTTCTAAGCAAAGTATGGCAAGAATGGAAAAACAAATACCACACGTACTCACTATCAAATCAGAACTAATTGATCAAAACCCATGTGCACATATAGTAGTAAAACTCAACGGAATCCAAGCAGGTGGGAGTGGGGCGAGGGGAAGGGTAAATTTACACCTAATGGGTAACGATGCACGCTATCTTGGTGATGGGCACACATACAACTTTGATTCAAACTGCACAAAAGCAAATCATGTAACCAAAACATTTGTCCTCCCATAATATTCTGAAATAAAAACAACAACAATGAATTCTAAACTCTGCTAAAATCATTAAAATTAAAAAGACTGACAATACCAAGTGTGGGTAAGAATGTGGAGTAACTGAAGCCCTCATTCCTTGTTGATGGGTGTTATGGGCTGAATTGTGAACCCACCCATGCCCCCAAAATTCATATGCTGCAATCCTAACCCCCAGCAACTCAGAATGTGACTGTATTTGGAGATAAGGTCTTTAAAAAGGTGATTGAGTGAAAGTGAGGTCATTGAGATGGGCCCTAATCCAATATACCTGGTGTCCTCAAAAAAGAAGATATTTGGACACAGATAGGTACAGAGATAAGATGTGAAGACATAGGGAAAGGCGGCCAGCCATAATCGAAGGAGAGAGACCTCAGAAGAAACCAAACCTGCTGACACCTTGACCTCAGACTTCTAGCCTCCAGAATGGTAAGAAAATTAATTACTGTTGTTTTAGTCACCCAGCCTGGGTACTTTGTTATGGCAGCCCTAGAAAACCAATAGAATGCAATGTAATATGGTGCAAGTACTTTAGAAAACAGTTTGCCACTTTTTATAAAGTGTATACTAATAAATATAACTAAGACATTTCATTCCTAGGTATTTACCCAAAAGAAATGAAAACATGTTCATGCAAAGACCTAAAAATAAATATTTATCACATAATCATTTACGATAACCCAAACTATTGAAACAATCCAAATGTCTGTCAGCTGATGAATGAATAAGCAAATTGTGGTATATCCATATGATGAAATACCCCACAGCGATAAAAAAAAAAAAAA
>NW_012134303.1:6912892-6913148 GCF_000956105.1 Propithecus coquereli | reverse complement strand
CATAAATAAAATTAAAGCAGGCCATGTGTGGAGCGAAAAAGTTAAATCTAAAGGAACAGAAAACAGTGATGCCCACGGGCTGGAGATGAAAGGAGGGTACTGATTACAAAGGAGCTCAAGGGAACATTTTTGGGTGATGGAAATGTTCTATTTCTTGATTGCTATGATGGATACATGTCAAATTTATCAAATTGTATCCTTAAAATCATAAACTTTATTATTCAATTATATTTTAATATATTTGACTTTAAAAAGC
>NW_012134303.1:6910834-6912218 GCF_000956105.1 Propithecus coquereli | reverse complement strand
CAATTATATTTTAATATATTTGACTTTAAAAAGCAGCACAAAAGCAATCCATTTAACTAAAACATTTGTGCCCCTGTAATATTCTGAAATAAAAAAGAAAAGAAAAAAAAAACTCTAGACTATTTATGCCATGGCAAAATTAGTTATATCCCCAATGAAGTGCTCACTTCCTACAAATAAAAAGTTTAGATATTTTTAGCTAAAATAAAAAGAAATTAGCAATTATTTTAAATTTAAATGATGTAAATCTGTATTAACTAACATGTCAAAACCCTAAGATATAGTATGTGGAAGA
Source organism: Propithecus coquereli (assembly GCF_000956105.1). Taxonomy (NCBI): domain Eukaryota; kingdom Metazoa; phylum Chordata; class Mammalia; order Primates; family Indriidae; genus Propithecus; species Propithecus coquereli. The sequence continues at coordinate 6,911,923 of NW_012134303.1, read as the reverse complement.
AAAAACATACACTCTTTTTGAAGAAGAACATTTATCAAAAATTTTTAAATGCCCCACCAGGCACATGGTATTCCATCTTATTCTCATTTAATGTAGGAGGAAGGAGGGGTGAATGATTGAGGAAAGGGGAGCCACTGGTTCTTCCTTTTAGAATCCAAACCCTATCAGGGCTACTCCTACTTCCTCCTTAGTGATCGGAGCCCTTGAGAGAGTAGGGGATCATAGTTGTGGTCGTCAGGTGGCTACCTCAGCCAGTTCCCTAATGTCAAACAAAATATTTTGAGCCCATGAAAGATGTTGTTTGTTCTGGTAGCACAGGTACTTGTACAAGTATATTTCCTGGTATAAAAGATATTGCAGCCAAGACCTGCCTGCCTCTTCCAGGCAAACCCATAGAATTTTACCGAGTGGCAATTTCCGGTCTGTCAGCCATTAGATATTGCACAAGACCTCACTTAGCTGTTTCTTTTAACTCAGATGAAAATGAAACCTTCTAGCTCCTCTTCTCTCACCTCTGACTTAGGAGCTGCTGCTTATCATCTTGGGAAACCACAAAGTGCCATTCTGGAGTACTGCTGCTGGTATCAAAAGTCACTTCTGAAAAGGCAGGGAAGGAAGCTCTGATGTTCTGACCACTTAATAATATTAATAATAGCAGCTAACATATGAGTGTTCCTAGGGGACATGTCATAACTAAGTCTGCCACATTTTCCTGAGCTTTAAATGATGAGGAAGAGGATGAAGATAATGATGGTCATAATGGCTAATACTCACTGACTCTTATGGGCTAAACTGTGCCTCCCCCCAAATTCATGTGTCCTAACCCCCAGTACAGAATGTGATTGTATCTGGAGACAGGGCCTTTAAAGAGGTAATTAAGGTGCACATATAAGAATAACATCTATTGGATGTTGGGCGGGGGGAGGAGAGAGGAGGGGACGGGTATTTGCATACACAAAGAGTGCAATGCGCACCACCCGAAGGATGGACATATTTGAAACTCGGATTTGGGGGGGGGCAAGGGCAACATACGTAACCTAAACATCTGTACCCCCATAATATGCTGAAATAAAAACAACAACAACAACA
>NW_012134303.1:6905768-6910784 GCF_000956105.1 Propithecus coquereli | reverse complement strand
TGCAACAGTTCCTGGCTAATCTAACATACAAAAACGTAACCTAAACATCTGTACCCCCATAATATGCTGAAATAAAAACAACAACAACAACAACAACAAAAAGAAAATACAGCAGACATTAAAAAATAAAGATAAAATAGAAATATTTATTTTTTAAAAAAAAGAGTGCAATGCGCACCACCCGAAGGATGGACATATTTGAAACTCGAACTTGGCGGGGGTGGGGGGGCAAGGGCAACATACGTAACTTAAACATCTGTACCTCCATAATATGCTGAAATAAAAAAAAAGAGGTAATTAAGGTAAAATGAGATCATATGGGTAGGCCCTAATCCAATATGACCAGTATCTTTATAAGAAGAAAAGGTTAGTGTACTAAGAGACACGAAGGAAAAACCACATGTAGACACTGGAAGATGACGGTCACTGACCAGTAGAAAAGAGAGGGCCTCGGAAGAAACCAACCCTGCCAACACCTTGAGTTTAGAATTCTAGCCTCCAGAGCTGTGAGGAAATAATTTTTTTTAAGCCAGCCAGTCCGCATTATTTGTTACGCTAGCCCTAGCAAACTAATACACTGACCAACCACATGCTATGAGCAAGGTCCTGTTCTAAGCACTTTACAACGATTAACTCCTTTTATCTTCATAACACCCTTATGCGGTAGCTGCTATTGTTATTCCTCAATTTTAAGATGTGGAAACTGGGGCAAAGAGAATTTTTTTTTTGTAATAGCAAAATATTGGAAATGACCAAATGCCCATCCCAAGGAGAATGGAGAAAGACACTGGTATATTTACATGATGGAATGTTACGCCACAGTGAAACTGTAAGTAGAGTCATAATCGACAGTAAGAATGAATCATGCTAATATAATGATGAATGAAATAAGCAAATCCCAGAAGGCTACATACAACATAATACCCATTTTATGAGGGTCAGAACACAGGAAAAACTAAATAATATTTTATTTAGGAATATCTCTATATATGTCCATATCTATATCAATATTGATATAAATATATCTGTGCATATGAGAAAGAGATTAAACTAAATTTTTAAAAAGAACAAAGGAATAATAACCAGAATCCAGGCTAGGGGTTCCCACAGGGTGGGTTAGGGAGGTAGGGAACAAGATGGCGTGCAGCACATAGGCAGACAGAAGTTCTCACCAAGATCGCTAGCTCTTAGGTTGGGTTCACAGTTATTCTATTATCCATAAATAAATAAATGCACACATAAATAAAATTAAAGCAGGCCATGTGTGGAGCAATGGCAGATTATGTTATAAATGAAGGATTATAAATATGATTACTCCAGTTGTGTGCATCCAAGGTCCATTTAAAAAGAAAAGGGGGTAGGGATTCAATTAAATGACTTGCCTATGGTCTCAAGGCTTATTAAATGGCTGTGCCAGGATTTGAACCCAAGGAACCTGGCTCCAGAACCCATGATCTTAACCACTGTTGTCTGTTCCACACGCCAGGCTGTTCCTTAATGGAAAACAAATAGAGTCTACTATGAAACCTGAAGGCCTTACCAAACCTAGCTACAAAGCTAAAGGCACTACTGAGCCATCAAAGGGGACCCAGGGGCTCCAAATTCATTGAATCCAGATTTGCCACTTCTTCCACCTGAGCCAAAGGTCAAATTTCATGTAGAAGAACGAGAGAAGCTTTGAGTACACAGGAAGGTACTTCAGGACTTGGAAGTCCAGCCCTGAGCACATTATTTGATTTTTCACTCAATAAGGAAAAGTAAATATTTGTACAGCTCTCTCCATAGAACCCAGGGGAAAGGCTAATGACCGAGATGGTTCAAAAGGCCTACCTAGGAACCAGGGCAGCTGCAAGTTAAAAGACGACCAGCTTGTATGCAGAGGCCAAACTGCACCTGCAGACTGGCTCACCCAGGGCTGGCCTTCCTGCTTAGGTGGCACGAGCGGCTCAATGAGATCCTTTTCCACCATGGACAGGACCAAGACATTGTTCTCTGTATGACCCTGCCTTGGATTACAGATTCTACCCACAAAATTTAGGCTGTGTAGAGTGGGAGGTATGAGAGGAAAGGTACTAAACTCCCGGTCCCTCATCAGCCCAGGCAGTCTGTGCTACTCTCCATCCATATTTTAATGCCTTCGAAGGACTTGAGCATCAGAGGGCTTGATAGAAAGGCCAACCTCACACTAGCACTAGAGCAAAGGCAAGGACAAAAGCATTTGAGATTTGGCTCTCTGCGTAGTCAAAACAGCTCAAGGGCACCCCCCACCCCACAGCCTGCCAAGAAGGGAGTCTGGTTAATCTACTCCCTGGGGCCCATTGCTTAAAGGCAGCCAGTGGGCCAGGCAGTCATTTGTGAGGCAGGCCTCCTCGACCTGCTACCTCTAACATCTCCCCCTAACTAGCCACATGGCCTCTGCTACAAATTGGAGCCAGGTTCATAAATCCCTAAATTGAGGGAAGGCAAATGTCACATGTCTCCTTGAGGCCACCAGAGATGGATGGGACTTGACAACCTCCTGACATGAGTAGACTCTGTTCACTTCTCTTTTTACTTCTTTTTTCCCCTTCTTTTTAACCAAGCCTGCTCCCAGATTTTCTATCAGCATGAAGGGTGGTAAACTCAGACCTGCAACAGTTCCTGGCTAATCTAACATACAAAAAAACGTGCAGAATCTTTCTTTTCATCACAGATTTTTAGGAGAAAAAAAAAAAAACCTTCTTTGGACCCCAGAGTGCATGGGGCCCGGCACTCTGTATTTTAATAAATCTCCCTAAGAAAATGTGGATGCAGAGTATTCAACCCATACTTGGGGAAATACTACAGTAGGGAAGGCTCCCAAAATTCTAAGTGGTAGGTATGGAAACGCAGAATATTCTCATATAGAAATGACAGAAAGCTCCCAGGAAAATGTATTGATAATGATGTAACTAGGCTGGGCGCGGTGGCTCACGCCTGTAATCCTAGCACTCTGGGAGGCTGAGGCAGGAAGATCGCTTGAGCTCAGGAGTACGAGACCAGCCTGAGCAAGAGCAAGACCTCATCTCTGCTAAAAATAGAAAAATTAGCCAGGCATTGTGGCATGCACCTATAGTCCCACCTATGCGGGAGGCTGAGGCAGGAGGCTGGGCCCAGGAGGTAGAGGTTGCAGCAAGCTACAATGACACCAATGCACTCTACCTGGGGTGACAGAGTAAGACTCTGTCTCTCAAAAAAAAAAATGATGTGACTAGTGTTCAAAACAACAATAAAGATAACAATAACAGTAATAATAATTACTAATTGCTGGTACATAGCACTTCCCTGCCAGGCATTGTCCTAAGTACTTGGTATGTAGCAACTAATTCTTACAACAACTCTGTAAGATGGGTTCTACATCCCCCTTTTACACATAAGGAAACTGAGACAGAGGTTAAGTTACTAGTCCAAGGTAACTTACAGAGCCAGGATGTAAACCAGGCAGTCTGACTCCAGAGTCCATGTTCTTAATCACTGACCTACACTAACTACCTTGATGTGCCCTAGGACTATTTATGATAAAGAGGGGATCCTTGACTTTGAAACTTGACTTACAAATGACTCAAATACATGATTGTTTGACCCCCTGCTATTGAGATATTCTTTCTCCTCTACCCCCACCATGTGAGCTCTGATCTGGACTATTCTAATTATATTGCCATGAGAACTGATCAGCACTGGAATCTCCCTCTATGACCTGCCAGACACTAACCCATTCATTCAATAAATATTTATGTGCCAACTATTATGAACAAGATACAAATGGCCCCTGCCTTTATATACCTTATAGTCCTATACCTACTTCACCCCAAGTGCTCATTTCTAGGGCTTAGAAGGGCTCAGAAATCAAAATATCATTTAAATCAGTGTTCCAAGGACTCAAGGACACTATTATTAATGTTTTATAAGCTACATGACAGGTTAAATAGGCTTTTTGATATCTCATAGAACGTAGCACAATACTAGATACATAGTAGGTATTTATCAACTTCTTTAGAGATATTTCAGGAGAACACTGACAACGAATAAATAGAATAAGAATGTCCTCCTGGCTGTCCCTGAAAGTAAGGACACAGCCATAAGAGAGTTGGAAAACGAGACCCATTATTCATTTCTGGTAATATCAAAAGTTACTTCTTAAAGAAATCTCCCATTGAAAATGTCAAAAAGTCCTGGATAAAATATTTTTAAATTGTTTTTAAAAATCTATAAACTGTCAGATATACAAGGAATTTTCTAGCCAGAGAGTAAGTGCAAGTAGAAACCCAGAGAAGTAAGTGGGTTACTGCATCATCCAATTTTCAGTTGGAGTAGATTTGTTAAAGCCAGTTGAACTTGAGCTTTGATTTTTATAGCCCAGTGGGGCACTGGAAATGGGAGACAAAGGTCAAGATATCCCAAAGAGTCTAATAGGAGATAACCCTCATAAAGCTGGAACCCCAAAAAGCTACACTTCAGTGTGAAGGTGTGCTAGAAATACAAATTATCCCTGCCCCTAGAACAGTAAGGAAAATCCACTCTCAAATTTTCACACTGAATTACAGTAGTAGGGAAGGGAACTAGGTATCTCCACTAAAAACTTGGAACCACAAGTTAGCCCTCATGTGGATGTGCAGTCTGAATTTAGGCCACTTGGGTAATGCAAAAACCTGAGGTTAAGAATTTCATTTAGCATGATTCCATACTGGCAGCCCTCAAGTACCTAGAAACAACAAAGACAAATCCTCTCTAGGGGCCAGGCGCAGTGGCTCATGCCTGTAATCCTAGCAGCCTGGGAGGCTGAGGCAGGAGGATTGTTTGAGGTCAGGAGTTCGAGACCAGCCTGAGAAGAGCGAGGCCCCATCTCTACTGAAAATAGAAAAAATTAGCCGGGCATGGTGGCGCACGCCTATAGTACCTGCTACTCGTAGGCTGAGGCAGGAGGATTGCTTCAGCCCAGGAGTTTGAGGTTGCTGTGAACTCGGCTGACGTCGTGGCACTCTAGCCTGGGTGACAGAG